>NC_052143.2:21467885-21771396 GCF_016086655.4 Lepeophtheirus salmonis
AAGTAAGTCTGCTAAATTAACTAATAAGATTTGATCATTAAATGCATAAATTTCGATTGAGTTCCTATTTATAAATAAAGAAATATACCAAGTAAAGTTGTAAAAATTAATTTTTTTCCTTTAATTTTTTCTACAAGTTTAATATAAATAATACAAAATCATTAATCATGTAACTATTATAAATATTCACATAACATAACATATGTTAATATCGATTAATAGTTATGTTCTCCGATTGACTTCAAGGAATGGTGAGCTGATTTGTTGATTATAGAAATGTTCTGAAATTGATGATTGAATCACATCCATATTTAATTCATTTCTTGGATTCTAAAATTGAAACAGTTTAATAAAACCAATTTAGTGTAATACTAAAATTTATACAATACCACATTCCTTGATATCGTCATAGATAGATAATCATAATCTGGACGCAGCTCAAACATGATCCAATGGCCATTGAAAGTTAAACATTATGACGTTGATGTTAATCAGTCTCTGTTAATTATTAGATTTAATAAGCAATTATAAATTATGATAATAATGGAAAAACGACCTATGGAGACTGATTGATGACTTATCGATTATGTAAGTTTGCACATTGTCATAGAAAAGAACGCTTTATAATTTTGACGCTAGGTTTATTTTAACAGTGAGGGACGTTTGATTAAATGAACAAACCAAAAGTGTTTGGAGAAAGAAAAGTCGCCATCGTCAAGCATAGGTGGGAAAACATTATGTATTGAGAGTATTTCTCTGCGAAGGGGGAGATTACAACTTTGACACATCCAAGGGAGAATGGACCATCCTCGGGGAAATCTTGGGAGACATCCTCCTTACCTTAGGGGAGGGAACCGAAAACGGATCTTCTAGAACGGCAATAACCCAAAACAAACAACAGTGGCAACAAAAAAGTGACTAAACATGAAGAAGCATATTAAGGTCATGGAGTGGCCTGCCCAGTTTCCAGACCTCAATCTCATTGAAAATCTTTATAAGTGGGCAAACTTACAAAATCGACAAAAGATCAAATACTTATTTTTCTACACTGTAGATTTATATTAATAATATAGTGAATACGACCAATTAATTATTATATTCAACCATAGTATGTTCAGAATGGAGTTTTTCTTATCAGTTATGAGTCAAAATTATTGTCGTTGAAAGTAATAATCTATTTATTTCAATTTTTTCTGTCAAAATTTTATTAACTAACAATAAAATAAGAATTATTCTCACACAAATACAAAATTCATAACACATGCTAAAAAAGTGTAACACAACTTCTTCTATAATAGGGTGTTTAAAATATAATACAGACTCCAGTACTAGAGTTACTTCCTGCAGTAGGCATAAAGTTGAACATTTGAAAGTAGTGGATTGATGCATTTGGATCCACCCCTCCACTAGATAATATCAAGAAGGATTAGAGTTTGACAAAATATTAGAAATAACATTTTATGATTACATATTAACTGGTATAACAGTATTGTACAAGTTGCACTTAAAATAACTTTTTTTTTAATACAATTTTAAACTCATACTAGACTTTTTTGTTCAAGTTGTAATGTGTACAAACCTAAGATTCAAGTTGCAAGTTTTTATAATATATTAGGAAGTAATATTGTATACAGTATCGAATAAAATACTATTATAGATTTTAGTATTAATGAGACTAATGATAGTCTGGGGGTATTTAAGAGATAAAAAAACAGTTGGTGTGATTAACTTATTTGGCTGACTGCCAGATGATTTTGTGCCTTTTTCTATTTCTTTTTGGAGGAAAGGTTGGGTGGTACATAAAGGTAACAACGTGTATTAATAAAGAAATAAATAAATAAGAAAGAAGGTTTATCTGCCCGAATCCTCTCAGTGTTTTGTCGGGCCACAACCAACCACCTCCTCTTTTGCCACATCCTGGATGATGAGAAAGTTGAAATAACTTCTCTTGCCTAGTATTATGCGAATACTTGTCCGTCAATCCAAGAGTCTTGTCGAATAATAATAACGACAAAAGAGCCTATAAAGTCACTTGTTATGGTTCTCATAACTTGGCTTGATACATTGGAAGTATGAATTCACAGTCCTAGATAAACAACTTGGATAATTAATTAAAATATTTTTTAAAAATCAATGGAGGATATAATATTTCATATTATTTATATGAAACTTACAACATAATCTTGTACAAACACGATTTGAAGATGGCACTTTATTTTTGAAGGGCAAATTCACCAGTTAAAATAATTAGTTACATAATATTTTGAACATTTACGTTAGAAAAACCTTTAATATAAGTCTACTTTGATTTTGAGTTGTATACAATCATATGAGTTCATCGATCAAGTCGAATTGATCATCAAAAATGATGTTTTTCACCACAACAGCTTGCGTGATTGGAGCTTGTGCTCCGGCCTCCAGATAGTATTGGAAATCATTGAGTGTACAAACATACGTGTGAAATAAGAAAATCACTTAAGTTACCAAATGTAGGGAGTATTAAGCACAAAATGGGCCAAAGTAGGAAATACAACAATGAATAATGATAATGTATTATAAGTAGGAAACACAATAATTAGTCATGATAATATACTACAAGCAACAAAAACGTAAGTAAGTAAACTCACAAGACAACACAATGAATTTTATATCATTCTTCCCCCTCACAAAAGTTCACACGTAATCACTCAAATACACAGGATTACTTCGGATACGAGTAGATCTCCTGATTTCAGGGACTGGCAGTTCTGTCAATGTACCCGCTTCTCCGTTCACTTCTAAAGTAGCATCTTCTTGAGGGGTTACAGTAGGGGTAGTCTCCTTGGGAAGGTCTATACCACTATTCGTAATTTCCTCCAATGTTTCAATGGTTTAAGATTCTCACAATCAAGCTCTTTGGGGCTAGGTGCTCTAAAGATACATTGGATTCACTTTCATTTGGGAGCCAGATTCAAGCATACTCGGGATTTGCTGAGACGAGCTCTACCTCATTTACGATTTGGTCGTACTTGCTTTTCTAACTTTTCTTTTCAAGTATACACCTCCGGGTCTCATTTACCAAGATGGAAGAGCTTACCCTTTGGTTGTTTTCCTATTAAAGTTGAACATTCTCTCATGGAGTACAAGGTCAAGGTGTACAATTCGTAGAAGTGCATGACAAAGATCTGATAGAATGCAGGGCGTCCTTCAGACATTCTTCCCACTCTTCTACCTGCATGTCTCTTGTCTTCAGCATTAAAGTTACCGATCGCCAAATAATTCAATTATATTTTCAACTTGCCCATTTCCTTTTGGGCTGTACGGGGTCGTTCCGCTAGTAGCTATTCCTTTGGAAGTTAGAAAAATATGGAGCTCGGTTGACAAAAACGACGCTCTACGGTCTGAGTGGATAAAAGACGGTAAGGCAAATAGTGAGAAAAGATCCGACAAGCAATCCAGAACAGTTGAGGAAGTCATAGTTTAGAAATCGCACTAGATTGGCAAACTTTAGCATAATTACCCTTTTTAGCACAATTTTTACAGATGGCACTCCTTGCAGGACATGTAGATCGATTGTGTCGAATCCACAGAACATACACAGAGTATTGAGGGCGGCGGACCTATAATTTTCATCAGGTTCGAGTGGAGGAGTTTGCATAGGAGAGTGAAGACGGATAGGCTTTCCTTCTTCCAAGCGATCTGCCACATTAGTATAGGAGTTTACTTGAGAATAAGACTGGGCATGCTTCATAGCCATCTCAATAGCTAGCGCTTATTCATAATCTTCAATAAGAGTAAGGGATGTATTTTCTAAAAGTCTTAGTCGAATATGATGAGAAGACATGCCAGTAATTAATAAATGCCTAATATGATCTTCCCTAATCTGGTCAATTGTTTGCACTTTAAATTGACATGTTTTTCTAAAAAACTGAAGTGCTTGAAAGAACTGTTCAAGAGATTCACTTGGACTCTGGCTTCCAGTAGCAAGCTGATATCGAGCAAAGATCTCATTTTTCTTCTTGATATATACGGAATCCAAGACACACACGGCAGAATAATAAATATTACACTCAGATATATATTCATACACCTTAGAGCTGATATAATAAGAGAGGAGTTGAAGTTTATGACTTTCCTGAGTTTGGGAGCCAGCATGAACCACCTGAGTGATGAAATTCTTGAGTGAGTTTAACCAATGTGTCCAAACCCTAGACGCTCAAGCTTTGCTGTGATCAGCTTCAAAAACGCTTAGGTTTCAAGTACTTCTCCATACTTATTTTTTGTATTAATTGTGTTTAATAAATTGAATAAGTAAATCCCTTAGGTTACCGAATGTATGCTTTGCTAAACACACTATGGATAGAAGTAGGAAACACAACAATGAATAATGATAATATATTATAAGTAGGAAACCCAATAATGAGTAATGATAACTCACAAGTCAACACAATGAATTTTATACCAACGTACATTCGGACAAACTTTGTTTTATAAATAAGGATAAGGATAATATTCCGGAAGGACCACTATAGTTTATATTTATAGTGATCTTTGTCAGCAGAAATCGTCATTTATAGTTGTTTTATGATTTTACGGCATTTTTTTAGTCGTAGGAATTATGCTCACCACAATTTAGCCAACATTACAGTATGTTTCATCCTTCATCCCAGGATAGGTTTAGGAGTTTGAGTTAAAAAGTTCCGTTTATTTTTAGTCGAAATATTCAAAATATAAATAAATAAATAAAACCTTAACTAAGTTGTAACTTGTGACGATCACAAATTCAATGCACATGCATGGATTATAATGCTAATCAAGGATCTCTCTCCACAATTAATGTGGAAGATACGAATCTGGAAAGTCTCCAATCCAAATCTTCTATCATTACTGCAGGTAAGATAAGTTTTTATGTCTAATTTAATAAAATAATATTTTTCTGTTACTTACATGACACAAAGGTTATAGAAGTGATCCTTTTCTTCTTCACATTGTCTCGGATGTGAAGAAACGGAGATCTCCGTCCATCAACCTTGGATATTTTGCTCGTAACCTTGCATTGGAGTTCTCTTTCGAAAAGGCTCTTCTTCATTTCTCCAACAAGTACGCTCAGAATGGCCAACAACCCTTCCAAGTTATTTCCTGTGGCTCAGGATTTGATACAATTTATTTCAAACTTAGAAACGCGGGACTACTTAGTCCAGATTCTTGTCTTTATATAGAAGCAGATCTACCTCGTGTTGTTAAAAGAAAATGTGAAATGATCAAGAGTTCGGACATTTTGAAAACTCCGTTCGGAAATGATAACAAGATGAGTATATTTCCGGATGGATCCTTTAAAGTTGGAAAAGGCTTTGTCAATATTGCTTGTGACTTAAGAGACTTAGTTACCTTTAGGTATTATTTCTTATAATGGAGAAGTATCATAGAATTTTTTTTTAAATATTCTAGATCTAAATTAATATCTGTTGCGGGGATTGATTTTGAAGCCACAACTGTGATTTTATGTGAATGCTCATTAACATATGTGGATCCTAAATACACAACTCGTTTTTTTGCTTGGTCCAAAGTAATTATAACATTAAAATTCTTTTAATCTTAATTACGAATAATTTTATCGATAGGAATCATTTAGTGACGCCGTATTTATCAATTACGAACAAATTCGTCCGTTCGACCGCTTTGGAAACATAATGACGTCCCATTTTGAGAAAAGACAAACACTTCTTTTAAACGTAAAGGTTTTTCCGACATTAGAATCTCATATAACGAGGTAGTTTTTGCATTATATATTAAGTTAATTCATGTTCACATTTCTACAGATTTAAAGAACTGGGTTGGCCTGTTGTTGCAGCAAAAGACTTAACATATATATGGAAGGAGTATTTAACAAATGTAGATAAAGATTTGATTCAAAACTCTTCAGATTGTTTTGATGAATTCGAAGAGTTGGTTCTTAAATGTAATCATTACATTCTGCTGATTGCCAGATCCAAAGATTTGCCTCTTGATGAAATTTTTCCTCGGTTTGAAAAGAATATGATAGAAAACTGTAACAATACTGTTTCTATTATTCCACCATTACTTGAGTAAGATTTAAAATCCCTAGCTTCATTAGTTACATTAATTTACATTTTCGATCATTAGAAAGAAGAATGAGCAAACAGAATGCTTTGAACGTTACGGCCATTCTGTTCATATTACATCTAAAGGCGTTGCCATAGTTGGTGGATTTTCGAATCATAATTCACGCGATTGTGCTGTTAGTGTCGTGAATTCATCATCAATGGAAGTTTTGAGCTTTACAAAAAATGTAATTCCTATTAACTGCTCTTTATATCATGCTGGAGATATTCTTAAGGACGATAATTTACTAATTTTTGGTGGGAGAAGCTCCCCTGGTAAACCGTCGAATGATTTAGTACATATTTTACTACAAGAAAAGGACAGTATTTGTTGTAAAGTAAGCTCTATTTTTATTTTTATTTTGATCTTTAAGTAAATATTTCCTTGTAACCAGGTGTTTTTAAAAAAATCTACAACTCCTTTACCTCGATGGAAGCATACGTTCACTCGGGTGGACGACAAAACATTTATTCTAATCGGTGGTAAAACGTCCAAACACATTTATAATGACATATATTTTTATTCAGTCGAAAAGGATGTATGGGAACTTTTTCCGATCGCGTGTCCATTTGGCCTATTCTCTCATTCGGCAAACAGATGGAAAGATAGGATTGTTGTGTCAGGCGGAATGACTGATTTGAACACATTCAATAAGGACCTCATCTTTATCGATCCTATAAATAAAAGTTTATATGTCGAATCTTTCCATAACAAAGGTATTTAGCCCATTGTTTTATTGAGAGATTATATCTCTATTTCATGAAAAAATATTAATTTTAATCTAGTTCCTCAATTGTTCTCCCATTCATCTCATATATTACAAAATGAATTATGGTTGATCGGTGGTGTTTCTCCGCATACAGAGCCAGCTGTTATTTTAATCGACTTAGTTAAGCACTCTGTTACGCATTTTGCATACTCATTCGTTTCTGATACAAAGCTAACGTTTAATCATGGGTCGTTTGTGAATGAGGATGGTGATTTTATTTTGATTGGTGGAGGAGGAAACTGTTTTTCCTTTGGAAAGCGAATCAACAATCATCCGCTACTTTTATTAAAACCCAAATGAACTGTGATACTTAGTAATATGTATTATATTACTATATTAGTTAATTGTACCTATTATGGAGTCAAAATATATGTGGCATGGATTACTACGATCCATCCTTGGTAAAAAAAATAAAATAGAGGGTCTTTGATAAAGAAATAGCAAAGTATATATAATTGCTTGTATGATCTTACTTCCAAAGCACAGTGTATATATATGCTCGAAGGTAAAAATAGATACATACTTCTAATTATACAAACTGATCATTTTAAATAATTATGATAGGTCTAGAATTTATATAAATTACTAAGTAGACGTGGTCTGATATATTAGATCGAAATCGAAAAATCGATATATTTTGAAAAATATCCTATATCTGCATCGTATCGGAGAAAATTCTCGGAAATTTCGATATTTGATATGATGAGGTCAGTAAAAAGGAGAGAATGTGAAAAATATTTCTTGTTCGATTTTTTAAGACATGCTTAATACATGGAATACTCACACTTATCCATCCGTTATGACTTATGAACTTCTTGAAAAGAGTGAGATACAAAATTTACCTCCTTAATTATTAAATAAGGTAAAAATCCAATATAAGATTTATTCATTACTAAGGCTTGTCAAATTTATCTTCCATAAATATTGCTCTATTTTTTTAAACGTACATGTTCCTAACATCACTAAACCGGGTTTAAATGATTGAATCGGTACTTTATAACTCTAATAAATTTGGCTCACGAGTCAGCCATTTCGATCAACTAAAGCATTAACAAAGAAATGTTTTTAGGGATACTGTTACATCATTAAATATCGGATCGGAAAATATTTAGATATCAGTCCATGTCTTTTATAGTTTCGACATTTCTTTTAGAGTGTGGAAACATCTTCTTTGATAAAAATATTCGTACTTTCAAGAATGAGATTCCACTTTTACACAATAATCGAAACCTTTACACATAGTTCTCTTGAACATACAGGTTAAATCTTGATTTGGGTTTACATTTAGTGATGGGGTTGGCTATGGAGAATGAATGATCCCATTTTTCATTAATCCATTGCGTGAATATATTATAAATTGTCTTTGTTCAAGTATTTTCAACATATTCCGTCCGTTCAATAAATTTACTCAAATATGAAGATAATTTTTTTTATATATGACGTCGTTATATGTACATAAGACGATGAATTACAGCTAATGAATTCACCATTATGATCGAATTCATATAGCAATGTAAAATGAACTAAATTCTAAGAAATGTTTCGATATTAATGTATAATGAAAAAAGCCATAAAAATATATAATTAATCCTCAGACTTCTTTTCTGGGGGTGGACCACAGGGTTGAATCATCTTCTCCATGAAATTAAACCTTAGTCTCGCCTTACTCTCATTTTCTGCCAGGGCAAAGTGGTTTAAAAGATCGAAATGTCCGGGATAAGAAGCGAATGAGTCTCTATGCTAATGGAGAATAAGTAAAAAATATAACTAATAGTAGGATCAATGGTTGAGAAGGGAGATCCGGGGTTTTTACCTGATTCACTGCCCAATCGAATTTAGACGTATCCGCATGTCCTGTTCCAATGTATTTAGATTGTAAATGCTCCAATTGACTATGGATGTTATATCTGTCCCCCATATTTAGAGTATAAAGATATTGTGTTGAGAGGTAGGTGAGTAAATACTAAGTATGCCGAAATATTCGATAGAGTTCGAAGTGGATTGCTAGAAATTAGTAAATAATAAATATTAAATAAGTACTAATAAGTAAAAACAAATTACTGTTCTTTATCAAATCTTCCATATAAAGTAAGCTGATTATGACGTCATCAAAACAATAGTCGCTATTTAATAAAATATTGCCTACTAGGGGAGACCTAAAGCAATTTAGGGAAACCAAGCTCCCCTAGACTATTCCACTTCTTAATTTAAATATCGACTATTATTTGAAGTCTAATTAATATTATTATTTATAGTATTTTTTGCATTTATTATTGATAGTTGTACATTTTCCAATATTTATACGATATTTATTGATAATCTTACTTATGATCCCAAACAATCTTTGGAATAAAATACATTTGCTCCTTTAGTAATGTTCAATGTTTCCCTAAAAATCTGCTCCATCTATTCCATCGATAGTTTCCTCAAATATTTCGAGAAGAATGTTCTTAATAATGATATAATAAAATGAAATGATAAAAGTCACAAGATAGAAGAATGAACGTCCCAAAAGCCAAACTGCGTGACAACCTGCCTCCATCTCCTCTACTCATTTTTAATAAGAAGAATTCATCTTTATAGTGTAGAGTGAACTGCTTTTATCGAAAACCAATGTAAATGTTTCCTTTTGTTAATAAATTGATGTAACATTGCGTTACTTGTACAATCTAAACTAATATTTTCCTATGAGCTTAGATATAGTTAGGAATTCGAAGCATTCAAATTGGACAAACTATTAGTATTGTATTTCAAATTATGATGCATCCGTCAATATTTTTAAAATTACTCTGTGAATGAAAGAGTTTTTGCACAATTTTTTAATGCCAACTTGGATAAATAATGCTATTATACCAATAAAAGAAAATGCGATCAATTCTTTTGATATTATTATCAAATGTTTCTAAAAGGCGGATGATAATAACCTTAAAGTACGTACGCTATCACCATCAGTCCAGAAAGGATTGAATCCAAGCTTTAAGTATTTTTGTTGTGAATACGTAAATATTTGATGTTGTATTTCAACTAATTATTTATGTGGAAAATTGTAGTAGGATATTCCAAAACGAAGGATAATTTCAAGTCCTATGAAATAAAAATTGCAAGGGAAGGGCTCAATTTATTTCAAGTTTTAGATTATACAAGTTTATAGAAAAAATCTCCTGCTTGGGTTATTAATTTATTGTTTAACTCTTCAAAATTTCTATTGAATATAAAATTAAATCTTCTATCAATTATTAGATTGATATTTATTCGTTATTCATTTTCATTATGGTTAAATTTGTTAAAAAGTTTGTTCTTGACTTGAAGGAAGATTTCAATAAAATTTACTATGCTATTATTCAAAGTATATCACATCCTTTAATTCAATAAGTAGATAGTTGTTATATTTACCTATAACATATATGATGGCATCTGGAGTATTGCGTCGTACTTTAACTTATTTATAAATTTTCCGTTATTTATGGGTAGGATAGTACAAATATGAATAGACAACTTATGAATTTTTAATTTTTTACAAATAACAAGAAATAAAACCAATTGACAACATGTATTTTTTCAAACTTTTCCACTGAATGTGAAATTATTAATAACAAGCGATGCGTAAAATATGGCCTGTTGATGTTATGTCAAAATAAAACAACCCGAAAATGAACTAAATAGTCTTGAAAATTTGAAAAAGGTTTGGGAGGATGCAGCTTAGCTTTCGTAACACTCCATTAGATCAGCTGTAAGGATGGAAATAAACTCAAAACCTACTTCATCTATAGCAAGGAAATAGGGTTGAAATACTCCGGTATATAATTTTCTATTCTATTCAGGGTCCAACAAAGACTTATAAGTTATAACCAAAGGTGAAAATCCAGTGTGGAATGGGCATGTTAAAAAAAAGAAACCGAAAATAAACATGGCAACCCTAACAATTTGAAGAATGTTTTGGATGACAGAAATAATCATGCTCATGACGTTTCCAACAAGGACTTACAATTATATCTCCGCAAGAAATGCTCAGGGTTACGTTCTGTCTTATATGATCACACATGAACATTTAAACAGGTTTTAAATATAATTGAATCTATTTAGGAAAGAATGTTCAATACTCAGGAATTAAGTAATAATGACAACTGCTAAGGTAAATAAAATTCGTTCTCTATACTACCAATTAAAAATTAACAGGCCAGATAAAAAACACACCGGATATATGCTTATAAGTAAGGGTGATAATTTTGGTAGGAATAGAAAAGCGTGCGAGGAGAAGAGAAGAAATACTTATGGCATCATTGATTAAATAATATACACCTTCTTCTATCAATGAAGAACGTTATCCTTCCCTCCTTTATTATTCAATATTAATGTAATATTAGATGCTGATAGTCGAAAGAGAACTGAAGTAAATCCCTAAAATAACGTCACTTTCTGTCTTGATTTCTGAAAATGGAGGCCCAAGAATTTGGAAAATACTTACCGGATGAGAAACAGATGGTTTGTCGGATTTTTCGATATAAATGTGCATTTAGTCCCCTGTCTAGAATTACACGCCACTCATTATCCTAATTATAAAATTAATATTAATGATTAATATAAAATCAAGTTAACGATTTACATCAAGTCTGACTTTAACTTTGATCTCACAAAGATGCTTATTGCATGTATATACCCTTATCTATTGCTAATCATCTACGTTCAAAAAATTTATGGAGAAATACACGGGTAAACCTATCCCTTCCCGAGTAACCATCATTAAATTAATGGAAGATGTTGGTACTGATATAATTTATAGAAATACATATAAAAATGTTTTGAGTCATCCCCACCAAATGACGATCAAGTTATCAGTAAAAAGTATTTACAAATATCGAAATGAAACTCTGAATTTTGTACTATCTAACAGTAAGTATTCAATTTTTTTTTAATCATACCATAAAATATGATTCTATTTTAGCTTAACATATCAAGAATTATGATACACAACTATTTAAATGGCAAAAACAACTAATTAAATGGTCACAACAACGGGGGTAGTAGCTTTGGATGGTTCGCAACTAGTTTGTCTGAGACTAGTTTCTTCACTTAAGGCTTAGCTATGGTTGATAAGCTCCAAGGAATTGTGTTCAGAAAACTCATAAAAGGCAAAGGCAAAAACAACTGCTTAAACGGTCAACTCCTCCGAGTCTAGTTTGACCTTTTTGCCCCTTCTTCGTCTCCAACATTCCAGACTTGCTGATGGCGTAGACAGGGATCCTGGAGATGTCCAACTGCTTGGATTGGGTGAATGTGAAATCGTCAATCACGTTCAAGTGTCATTTTCTCAACTTGTACGCAATTTAGAGAGCTCAAGTTTGTTTTGTTTTATAACTAATTATTTGTGCTTTAATATATGACAATATGAATTAATTTCAATCACTCAAGCTTAGTTAATATTGAATTAGTGAGTGTTAAGATTTCAATGGGCCACCCGGTAGATGTTCCCTTCTCTCCTTATGAACTAATCTTAATGTGCCACCCCAAATTTTTCCTGATCCCATCTTAAAAATACCTGGTCACGCTGTTGGTGTTAGCTAGGAATATTATCGAAAGACTGACCCAATCTTAATCATTTTCCCATATGAGGGAATTTTCTTTCCTCGATCCTCGTACTTTACCGCTCCAAGTATAATTCGCATAAAAGTCTTCCTTTGATGTTTTATTATATATTTGCGGGCATATTTTCAGCAGGCAATTTTCCTACAGGCAAATTTCCTTCAGGTAATTTTCCACTCAGGGTAGTTTTCCGGTAGGCAACTTTCCTCTGAGGGCAATTTTCCGCCGAGCAAATTTCCAGAGAGAGCAAATTTTCTACCGGCAATTTTCCTCTGAGGGCAATTTTCCTCCGGGTAAATTTCCGCTGCGGGCAGTTTTTCGAGGGCATCTTTCCGGAGGACTTTTTTCCTGCAGGCAATTTCCTAGTACCGTATATGATACATGTATTAAGAGCAGTGCACATATCTCGCAAAAAATATTCCTGTTTTCATAAATACTTGAAATATAATACGAATATTTATATAATGACCGACACAAAATTCATCAACACCAGAGTAATTCCTTCATTTTACTTTCTAGATACGGATATTGATTTATGTTTTTACCCTTTGTCTCTTTAGTCGCTTGTAGCTAATTTACCAGGTGGCACATTAAAATCTGAACATTTTAAGTTTTAAACTTCAACAAGACATAATTTATTAACTAACAATATAATTTCAACAAAATTAATAATATAAATCGATGTGCGTATGAGGTCTTTTAATCATTAATGCAGCTGCCCTTATCGGAAATGATGGCTTTCTGGCGGCGTCGGAAGCCTGGCACCCATTGTGAATGTAGTCTTCTCTCTTGGCGTTCCAGTGCTGGCTGACAGTGGCATTGAGGGCCTTGGTGTTTTGATGGTGGACTCTACAGGCCTTACCCTCGATATTAACCCAAATGGTATAGTTAAGAGGGTTGGCATCAGGGTTGTAGGGGGCTAAAAGGGTTGGCCAACCATTCCTATACCTTTTTAGAGGTGTATGCAGGTGTGGAAAACTATATTTCCATCAAGATAGTTTGCCTGCAC
The DNA here is from genome assembly GCF_016086655.4 of Lepeophtheirus salmonis. Taxonomy (NCBI): domain Eukaryota; kingdom Metazoa; phylum Arthropoda; class Copepoda; order Siphonostomatoida; family Caligidae; genus Lepeophtheirus; species Lepeophtheirus salmonis. The sequence continues at coordinate 21,481,346 of NC_052143.2, forward strand.
CAAAAGCGAAAGATTATCCTCCAAGGTAGTCACATAGTCGGACCCCGTGAGCCTATATGCTACCGAGAACCACACAAGAGACCACGAAGCCCAAGGACAAGGTGGAGGCAAGATGATTTGTGGTACTTTGTGTCCTAATTGATTAATTAATGTCTCCAAAGCTTAAGTTTATATCATTCTGTCTGTTCCTCACAGGATCGGGGTAAAGGGTTGCACGAATTAAAATTCGTCGATCCCGTTCCAGTGTAGTTTTCTTGACTTGTACATAAACTAGATAGCTCAGGTGTTTTTTTAAAACCTATTGTGTATGCTTTAATATTTCGAAATATGAATTAATTTCAATCACTCAACATTAATTAATTATTGAATGAGTAAGTGTTCAGATTTCAATGGATCCCCCGGTAATAAAACGCCATAACAACTAAGCTGCTTTTCTCCCAAATACTATTTGAATCATCCGGTCAATTTTCAGTTTCCTTATTTAACATATCCACAGATCATATGATTTACAACTCTAGGAATATAATTGATTTATTTCTTTAATTCCTGTTTTATACTACTTAAGTAAATAACGTTCAAAGAATCATCTTAACTCAATAAGCATGATCCCCCCTTTTTTTTGGGGGGGAGGGGGTTGTATTTGTTTCAAGGCTACATTATCTCAAGGATAATTAATTAATTTGTACATAAATATATACAATATCCTCTTTTTCCCAGAATATTATTATACATGATTATAAATATGCTTTTCTTAGTCTAAATACAACTCACTTTCAAGAGAAGAAGAAGAGTAGTGACACAGTACTAAATACAATAGAAAAGAAAAGAACCAATTCGTGGTTTTGATAAAAAATAAGTTTTTTTATTTGCCTCAATCGCTCATTTTTTGACTTAAATATATAATACATTGTATTTTGCTTTATTTTATTCTTGTTGTTTTCAGAAACTCTTAATAATGGTTTTCGTTCTATAGGAACACCTCTCTCTCTCTTTTTTATTTTTCTTACAAATACCCAACTAAAGTTCTGCCGGTTTCAAAAGTTTTGATCCACCCCAGTACAAAAAAATATTAACTTTTATTTATTATCATGGCTAAACCAATATAGATTGATATTTTAACTATTTTCTAAGTGTAGTTTAGACTTAATACATTCGAAATCCATGTAACAGGGTAAGCCTCATTATCAAAATACTGAAAAACGACCATCTCATCTCTTCAAGTTTTTCTTTTATAGTTGATTAAAAACATATTGTATTAAAAATTGCAAAATCCCACCCTTTTCGTTAGACTGTTTTGTTCTTAGTATATACTAGCGGGTTTACTGACATTGTCCTGAGTTTTCAGATGTCGACTAATACACACGCCTTGCTTGATTAAAATAGAAGCTAACTTAACATTTCCCGAGTGTTACTCTCTTTTTTTCATGAACACTCTCACATGTAGTCACTCAATACTTAGATGTTATCCTATCAAGGATAAAAATAATAATAGCATGAGAAAAAAGAGTTAATAGGATTTGATGTCTTAGGGAGTACTATGTAAAGATCGTTGCTCAACCTCATATAAAGTCACATTTATGTATACATAAAGTACTTCATATTTTTGTTTCTTTTTTAAATATAAGTTGGTCTAAATACTGCAAGGTTTCCTTCATTTTGATATACCATTTTTATACAATTTTATACAATAACACAAGATTAATAGATATACAAAGTTATACCATAACCCTTTTCCTACTCATGTTTGACTTCCACCACGCGTTTTAATAGTGATGTCATAGAGTATAACTGTAACAAAGAGTAGCTATATATTTCCTTCTTGACTGTTACTATAGAGTACCACTGTTATACTCTATGACGTCATATCTGCCTATCTTACCTAGCTGTAGGTATGGTACACCAAATTAAAAATTCTGGCAACCCCAATTTCATGATGGCATACCCTTTTATTTCTATTATCTTTGCAATTACTCTATTTTTTCTTTTTCTTAAATAAGACACACACACTCGATTGTATTGTTATTTCTTATATCGTGCATCTACAACCAAAAATGACTTACTTTCAGCTTACATAAATACAGGGTCCGTAGAAAAATTAAATTGTTTATAAATATTTATGAATTTTTGGAACTTTTTTCCCGAAAATTTAATTTCTTAAGTTTTTCCGAAAATTTTTGATTTTTTTTGATGCAATGTATACTTTATGAATTATTTCAATAAGGAAAATTTGATTGTAATAGTACTTATATGTAAATGTATACGTAATAAATTACATGATCGTAATATCCTATTTTTGTGATAACCCAAGGGATTTGAAAATTTCAAATTAATTTAAATGACTTAAAAGAAACCTTTTAACTTAACTTCCTTTTATGTAGACATACCTATTTCTAATATACATAGACGCAGTATCAAAAATAAAATATATATTGGATCAATTGAGAGTGACAGAAAAATATTAAAGAAAAAATATATATAAACGAGTACATTGTATAAGAGAAAGACACAACGATAATACGCAATCAATCAAACTGTTCATATTGAATAATGATATTTTTATGATTATCCAAATATGTACGTGACAGTTCTTGTCACAAACATGGTTTCAACTTAACTTAGTAAACTACTCTTTTTTTTAAAATTCATATCTTTGAAATAAGTTTTTTTTTAAATTGATATTATGTGCAACGAAAAAAGGAAAATTAACGAAATTTTTTCCCTATCGTTTATGGCAAGGATGATCATATCTTTTTATGTTACTTTTTAGTCCATTTTGTTCCTACTAAAGAGGATTTCGGTGTTGTTGAAGTTTTTGGCTCTGACTAATAATCTTCAAAAGGTTTATGTATAAGATTTATTTTGACGGTCGAAGGATCAAACATTAACCTGCAAAAACATGGTTAGCATACATATATGTACAGTCATGCGGATACGTATTGGTACCCCACATTTTTACTTGGATACCCTATTATTATAACCATAAATGCAAAAATAAAAACCCGATAGGATAAAATGATAATAATAAAAAATGTTTATTGATCATTAATGAATTAATGCTCCTTTAATATAGCCTTTATGTCTGATACTTCAACTAATCTTTTCTTATAATTTACGATTAAGTTCAAACAAGTTCTAGAAGGAATATTTTGCCACTCTTCAATGCTAAATGACTCGATTTTTTTGGGGTTTTCTGGCATAAACCCGTTTTTTTAAAGTCATTCAAAAGATTTTCAATAGGATTGAGGTCTGGATTAAATGAAGGACAGTACAAAATCTTAATCTTACTCCATTGAAGTCACAAGGATGCAAATTTACAAGAATAATTTGGGTCATTGACTGTTGAAATAACCTCTTACGAACAAGGCCTATTCTTTTTGCGGATGATTTCAAATTTTGATCTAAGATATTGACATAATCCTCTTTTTTTCCTTTTCCATTCACTCTGACAACCCCCCAATACATTTGGTACGAGGAAAGAAGGACTCTCCAGATTTCCTCCGAAAGAACTGAGTAGAGGTGTGAGCAAAAATTTAGATTTTTGTTTCATTTGACTACAATACTGTTGACCAGAAGGTCATTTCCATCTCAAAGTGTTCTTTGGGAAACTTTAACCTTGATCTAAGGGGTCGAGGGTTAAGTAATTGTGTTTTTCTTGGACGTCTCTACTGATCGCCTTCTCTGTGAAAAATTCTAGATACAGTTCTTCATGAAACAACAATATTATTATTCTCTAAACCATTTATAATAACCTTTGTATTTGTTCTGCGGTTAACTTTGACTTCCTTGACCACTTTTCTTTGCGTCTTAGGAGATAGCATTGATGGCCGACCAGTATTTTACCATTACAAACTTCTACATATTCTCCATATTTCTTTACTATATTGCAAACAGTTTATTTAAGAACATCCAATTTCTTGGAAATTGATTTGTATCCACTGCCTTTTTTTTAATTGAACAATCTTCTCTCTGACTTGAACAAAATGTCCTTTGGTTTTAACCATGCTAGAATATACTGAGATAGTTAATCACATCCAAAAAATTATCAAGGGAGGATTTAAAGTACTCAATTTAAAAAAGCTCTCGACTCTCCCGATCTTATTGTTTGAGTAAAAACTTACTAAAAGTGATATTGTAGACTCAGATGAAAAAAATACAACAAATATCATGTACTGACCATGAAAATAGCCAAAACTTTTGAGGGTATCAATACTTATGCACATACTATAAGTTAATAAATTCTTGACGAAAAGCTTTCTAAAAAATAATATTTACTATTTTTAATAAGCATTTATAATGAGGAGTAATTATTTATGCCTAATATATAACTTGGAATATTAAAATATCATAGGAAAAACAAAAAAAAATATATAGGGTGCCAAAACATATGCGCATTACTGTAACAAACATATCGATGCTATATCTATTTTAGGGGAGATCGAAGATAGTTACACCAGTGTCTTCTTCTCTGATCAATAATAGTGATCCGTCATCTCTATTTATAGTTTAACAGCTTAAAATATTCTAGATATTTATTCAGTTTTTCTTAATTTATAATTTAAACTAGATTTTCATAACTGTTACAGCCGTCTCTGGATAAATAAACCGGTTTCAATATTTGAAGGTTCGCATTCAAATGCAATTTGTGGAAAAACTAGGGATTGGTATATTTTTGTTGAATAAATTATAACTATTTCTGGTTTTCTCTATATAGCCACTTGTTATTTGGACCAAATTTAAAAATTTGGGGTAAATTGTAAATAAAGAATTTACATACATTATAGTCTGTAGGTATATCATATTTTTTTCTAATTTTAAGGTTTCTATAATTACTATTCTTCCAATCATCTAAAGGCTGATTTTCACCAGGTATGATCTGTCCGTGGAAGATATAATTGGAATTTCTAAGGAAATATAATTTATGATTAGCTTTTCAATATTTCTAGGAAAGCCTTCGATTGACCTTAGGTATGATTAGTTTTTTCCTGCTTTTTGTAAGTACCATTGTATCAAACATTCCATTCCATAAACTACTTTTTTCTTCCAAAAAGTTTTGTTCAATTTTTCTGAACGTAATAACCATTTATAAATAATATTTTCCACGAAAATTTACTATGAATTTGATGAAGAAATATTGTCTCAGGACATAAATATCCATTCCTAGTTTTGAAAATAATTGACAAAAAGAATTGGATTAAAACTTCTACGATTCGATGTTGGATTTTTTAAAAAAATAGGTGCAATAACAGGCGAGGAAAACTATCATGGAAAAAATGATTCATACTTTTTATTACTTATTTTTCTTACAAATAAAATGCGATGTTTCGTGTATTTACATACTTTAGCTTTGAGTAATATTCATCAACTTGAACAATTTACAGATGATCACACCCAAAAGAAACAACTTAGGCACAATGTACAAACTGAAAAATTATATAACTTTATCTGGGAGCCCTACACATTATTTGATTTGTAAGAGGAAGAAGGATCCTGATCGGAGTTGAGTATTGTTTTTAAATACAATTCTCGTGTGGACTTTGTTTACATAATTACATTTGTTTTATTTAATTAAGAGCGGTTAATATTTATCTGTAAATCTTTAGCATGTAAATCATCTTGAAATATATTCGTTGTTCAAAATAATATACTATTCACATACATATTTCAAAGACTATCTCTATCAGACTTATGGTCTTAAAGCATTAATATCACCTTTTTCCTATTACTCATCTGTATACTGTACATAATTAAAATGAACCTATTTTGCATGCATAAATCCTTATACTTATTTCCATATACTTACATATATATGTATAACACATGGGTCCGAGCTTAACAAAGAAACCACTTTTTTTTTGTTCAAAATTGGCTTGATTCATCAATGTTATTTGCTTCAAGACCCAGAGAATCATTCTAGCGTCGCTCTAACATTTGAACGTCACTTTTAAAAAACGCTTTATCTGTTGCCTCAAAATAGTCCTCAGTTTCATCGATAACCTCTTCATTTGAGCAAAATTTCTTACTGGGAAATACTATTTGCAGGTGAGCAAATAGCCAGTAGTCATTGAAAGACAAATCTAGAGAGTCAGGTGGATGCAGGAGCAATTTGAAGTTCAATTACGTAGTTTTGCCATTGTTTTGATTGACTTGTGACACGATGCGTTATCCTGGGGAAACAAAACTTTCTTCCCCTTCAAATGTGGCCATTTTCCCGTTATTTTGTCCTTCAAACGCATTCAACATCTGAATCATCAGCACGTTTTTGTTTGTGGTCTACAGTTAGCAAACGCGGCGCCTCTATAAACAGAGCTTTCTCATGGACAAATGCTTATATATAGGTAACACATTCGATTGATATTTTCACAATGGCAGCTAACTCACGCAACTTCATTTTCTATCATTAAAAACGTTTTTTTCTATTGTTACCGTCTCGTTTGGACGTCCACTGCGTTCTGCATTATTTATATTTCTACGACTATGTTTGAAGTCAGTAAATAAAGATTTATTTACTGTTTCTAATGGAGCGGAATCTCCATAACACTTTTCAAGATATTGCTTCGCTTCAATAGTATTTTTCCCTCTGAAGAAGCAGTGTAAGATTAAATCAGCAAATTGTTTTAGAAATAACAGAAGACGTTAAACAATAACTCACAAACTAAAAAGTAGATTGTCATGAAATGTTGACAACTGGCTTTTGAAGTTTGTTATTAACTAAAAATGTGGTGAATTAAACAAAAAAACTAGCTACATTTATGTGTGAAGCACGGGACTTTTCATCTCATGTGGTATATATATATACACTAATAAATAAGACGAGAAGGGAAAAGAAGCGCATTCGGTCTGTAAAACATAACTCCTCCTCTGTACTTTTACAATTTTATTCTCACACATTTAAAAATGCGTGCAATTTTACTTTTTTGAAAATAAGATACATATACGAATCATAGGTGTTAAAGTAAATAGTAGTTATTTGCCTTGAAATGAAATATACTGGGATAAAAAAAGGCAGATGATTTTTAAGCTTTTATTTCTAAATAAAAAAAAGTGTAATACAAAGATATCTTCCTAAGTCAAAAGAAACAAAAAACACTCGTCAATAAATAGAGCTATTATCGATACCGTTAATGATGAGAGCGTGGATATGGACATATAGAAACTCTATCAAATATTTGTCAAACAACTGATTTCTGAGAGTGTACCTAGGTTTAGGAAGAATCAATAGTTCATAGTTATATTTAAGATTATACATAAAATATTTATTGATCAAGGATCTTTGTATCCATGCATCTATATGTACACATTTAAGAATCCATCAAAAATGACCTTCATGAAATGCCAAGGAAAATGAAGGAAAACAAAAAATTGTAGCTAATGACAAAATACTTTGATTTGCTTAATTGCATGAATGCTTCTGTATAGATGAATAACTTTTATTGATGAACAATCCAATGAGTGAAGTCATTTTGTATTTAGTATTGAATTTGAAATAAAATGTTGTCAAATATGCATGGAATTGAGTTAAAGTCCAAATATATTAAGTATTTCATGTAGATGTTTTTCTCATAGTGGATTATCAGTTTTCAAATAGGTATTATTTTATATGTGCCTCATACAATGGTCTATAAAATACATAGAAATTACCGGGTTAACCGTTATTATTTATCCATTTTAATACACAAAATATTAAAGTTCATAGCAGGTTCCTCGGTGAGTTAAGAAATAAGTTTATTAGCTATTAATTAAACCCAGAGAAGATGTTTTAGTCAATTTGTCCACCCTCAGAATTGATGGTAAGCTCCAGGCGGTGGTGGAAGCTGCTTCAGATCCTCTGAATGTGCGCTCATGGAGGCCCAGGCCTTGCTGACGTAGGTATTCAGGGTGTAGTTGATGTTGTGGCATCTCCTGCAGGACTTGCTCCTAGATGGAATAGTCTAGAGGGGTGAGGTCTGAGCTCTGCGGCAGCCAGAAGTCCAGACCAGACCAGAGAGAATTGCCAACGGTGGATTTGGTACGTGGGAGAAATTTGTGTTCCAGAGACATTCCTCCTGCCTTTTTTAAAGTCCTGGAAACCTCTGATGGGGAATTGTTCATCTTCCTGGACATGTTAGCAATTGAAGAAACCGGCTTTTTCTTGAAAGCCGACTTCAAACGTTTGACTGACACAGAGGGTGCCCTGCCTGCTCCTGGAGAGTATCTGATGTCCTCCTAGACCTTCAACGGCAAGTATACATTGTAAATCGTCTTCCTTGAGTTCTCAGTCTGCTCCCACATGACCTTCTTGGACAATCCTATGTGAAGAACCGCTACAATTTCAATCCTCTTCTCGTACTATGGATTCATGGTGGACACTAGGACAATGCTTTTCTTAGTAATCGTCAGCTAATTATGTGTTCTTCAACATTGCTCATCAGAATATGTTAAAAATGTGACTCTTAACCTCTCAAAATTTGTATAATAAAGATGAGTAAATAATAACGATTGATCCAGTAAAGTCATTGTATATAAAGATAGGAATGGTCTTGGATCCAGATTGGAAGTAATTAGGTACGGTATAGATTGTAGTTAAATTTTATTAAGAGAGTTATGATTTTTGAAGATATAATATGACGTGTTTCTGCTGTAGAAATTAGTTTCTTCTATTAACAATAAACTTTTCATTGGGGGAGAACAAAAATAAAAAGGGACACAAATAGCAAAGGTTTTTTCTTTTTTTTGATCTCAAAACAGTTATTTATCCATACTTTTTACTAAGATTTTTTTATTATAATAACTTATAATTATGCTTCAATAGTACTAACATTGGGTTATTCATTATTTTGGCATTGTTAGTCAGTAGAAATGTAATCCTTATGGGAGACAGCTTATTATATGACGTCATTAAAAAACGATGATTTTATAAATGTTTGGCTTTAACCGAAAGAGAAATCTTGAATATAAGTATATCAAATAGAAGAGAAATATTTCTTTTCTCGTTTTTACTTCCTATGTTCAATGCATTCTGCTGAATATTGCACGAGCATTAAAATACAAGACTTCGAGAAATCACTTGTTTATAAATCTTAGATAGAGCTAAGGAAAAATGGCAGTGGAAGTAATGGCAAAGGGAAAAAAAGATCAAGTGACTAAGTGGAAAAAATGGCAAGATGCTTACCCATAATAATAAGGAATATATAATAAGTAATATGCCCAATATAATATAATTAAAAAGAAAAATAAACAAACACGACAGCTTTTCGAATGGAAGAAGTGCTAATCACTTAACTAATTCTCCGTTATCAACCATAATATCATTTGACATGATGGATTATTCAATCATGTAAACAAGTCTCATGGATTGATGAACAGGCATTAGCATAATTTATTTCAAAATGTAAGGTAACTGTAATTTTCGATTACCTGAAACCTTCCCATTGAGTTGACCCAACATACGTACTCCAATTAACCAAATTAGATAATTAGAAAAATAGTGTTGAATAATTTTTTTAGAAACCTTTTTGGAAATCATTAAATAAGTATTGACATTTATTCAAAAAATGAATTAATTCATGGAATTAAACACTGATTAAGGAATTTTCATTAATATTTGTTTTACAAGTTAATGAAGTTGAAACTAGAATCTCATTCTAAATTGAAATGAACAAACATATAGAGTTGTAATATTCATATTCTTTAATAAATAGAACTGAAGGTCATTATGCTATGGTTTTCATAACTTAGCTTAATATCCATCGGAAGTATGAATTCACAGTACTTTGAGAAACTTCGCAATGCAGCCTGTTTTATTCTCTTAGAACAAGAAAGAAGGTTTATGAAGAGAAGAAGACCATTGTTGTCTGGTATTTTTAGATTGCTTTAACTATGAGCCTCACAGTTTTTCTCCTGCTTTCCAACGACCTGACCTTTGATTATCTCCCGACGCTTCTCTGGGTTGTCTCGCCATAGACAACCGCCTGCTCTATTGAGAGATGTAATGGTTGTTCGTCAATCCATGAGTCTTGTCCAATATGAATAATTCATCTTGCCTAATGATATTATAATAGATAACGGAGAGTTAAGGGATTTGCCCCTCTTCCATTCAAACCACTGACGTATTTGTTTATTTTTCTTTTATCTTAATATATAATATATTGGTGGTATTGGTATCACGTCAGTTTAAAAGAATCTTGCCATTTTTTTCACTTAGTCACTTTTCCTTTTTTTTCTTTTTGCCTTTTTATAGACACGTTATCTAATAAGTACTTATTATATGTTCCTACCTATATTATATGGCAAATTGAATTACAGCTCTCGACTTTCACACCGTCTCTCTCCCATCTTACACTTTCCTTTATGTTTTTTTATATAACGAAATCGAATAATATTCTTACATATATTCATCCTTTGGATGAATACTCTCGTCATTTTTCAATAAAATATATATTCTATCATACATATGTACATTTACATATTTGAACAAAAAAAGAAAAGAAAAAAGATTGAATTTATTTTAATGTATTATGTAGCATGTTGTATATATATGTTACATGTCTTGAAAATTCGACGACATATTGCAGAATAAGTCCTTTTAAACTTCATTATTGATGTGTAACCAAAATTGAAATCCACATATAAATACGAGGGTAGTCTGAAAAGATTCCGACCTCAACGTGAAGATGGCAGCACACGTAAAAAAAAGCTAGTCATATCTATCTAGCATCTGTGTAGAGTTACTCAACATAGTTTTTGCTATTTTTGACATGCAGTTGTTAAGTAACAGTCGTTTGAGTGAGTTGATGTGAGTGTTGTTGTTAAAATGGATATAATCGAGTATCGAGGTGTCCTTCAATATTTGTATTTCAAAATGGCTGAAACAGCTTGTCACATATATATATATATATATAGTGTCTGTTGAGAGTTACCCATAAAGGTTTGAGGCATTTTGAACAACAATGATCTAATGACAGCTCGATCCTAGTTTTTAAAAAAAAATGTTCCTTTCATTGGTAAGATGGAATTGCACTGATTAGATATAAGAAAACATTAAAATATTATATTTACATCTGACCTAGGAATCTTCTTTGAAGTTCAATTACATTATGTATATTTTCTTTCTCTACGAATCACCTGTGCGCGAACATACACACTTTGAGTTCAACAGAATAACTCCTCCCGAGATTTATATGATTTACATCAGAGATCACTATATGCAGTGCACCCTTTATACACGTTCGATGTTATATACACACCCTACAATATTGTTTGAGTTAGAATTCCCATAGATAAAGAAATACATAGGGTGCAGACACGTAACTTCATTTTTACAATGTTTTGCGATCCGGCAGTGGAAGTATTACAAGAGTGGGTGTGGTTTCATTCTATAGCCGAGATTCTAAATTTTTCTTGGGAATACAGTCAGTTCTTAATATGTGTTGGAGATGTGCGGAACATGCGTATACCGACGAAGATAAATATTACTAAAAATGGTTTGACTTCATATTTTATTAAATTATTTATTAAAACTACAATTTAGCTATTTAGTTTTTATTGGTGCAATCTATGAAAATCAGTAAATTATTTCAATTTATATTAAACGAAAAACAATTAATTTTAATTCAAAATTTGAAAAATTCTTTGAAAGTAAATAACTCCAATTCAACATTGGGTAACTTCACCTATCTCATAAGATTTTTAAAAATGTGCAAACAAAACTTTAGATTTTTATTATCAGGGGTGTCTGCAGGATTATATATATATTTATATATTTTTTTTGTTTGGGGGAAGTTGGAAAATAATCTATAAAAATTAATTAACAAATATTTAATTTTTGAAAAAAAAAATTCAAAATTTAATTTATTTCGGAAAAAAATCAAAAATACATAGGTATTCTCAAAAAATTGTTTTTTTTTTCGAAAATCTATAGGTATCAAAAAAAAAAAAAAAAAAAAAATCCTGGATTGATCACAAAAAATTAAAATTTTGGGGATTTTTTTTTATATATATTAAATTTTCTTTCAAATACAAAAATTCCTTAATTTTTTTTTGGGTGGGGGATACAGTCCCTATAGTCCCTGCAGACTCACTCCCCTTATTATCATTATGAAAAAAATATAAAAGTATTCTGATTGTTTAAGGAAATTTTGATGCTACACCCTCTACTTACTGGGTCATTTACCCAAATATCAACAACCTCGAGGACACCGTCAACCATCACTGGGAGCCCATATCTGAGGATTACATCAGCAATGGGTGCAAGGGTTTCTGTGGCCGCTTGGAAGCCATCATTGCTGCCAATGGGGGCTGAATCGATGATTAAGGTAGCCAAGGCATCATATTAATTCTTTTTATTTTATTGACATCCCCTTTTACTACTGGTTGCTGAAATACATCTTGATAAAGTTCTAGATAAAAAATGTAAAGATTTTTTGCCGCACCCGATATAACATAAAAATTAACTTCAAGTGTATAAATGTTAACAATAAGAAGCCATTAAGTTATGGGAGGTCAAGGTCGCACAATAAGCTAAAAATTTAAAATTGAGCATAACTTTCAAGTAAATTCAGATACATAACTCAAATGATTGATTGTTCATTTTTAGGGAAAAATATTTTAGTTGGAGATTTTGCACTCTACAGAGTGCTCATTTTAGTCTTCTATATGTGTCAACCTTTAATTGAATAAATTATATTAAGTCAACTTATGATAGAAAATAATTTATTGCGAGATTTCTTTTCTCTGGAATTTCTCGTTAATGTGAAATCATCCAAGATAAATCTTGGAAAATTGGCAATTCAACTCTAGTCCTGCATATGTTTACTTTTTAATTCCGTCGTTTCGTTAGTAGAAATGACGTAAAGCTTATTTATTATGTATATATGTAGACTGCAGACTTATAATTAAATAAAATACAGTCTGACTTCAATTCGTGATCCATCACATCAAAATACTAATTAGCAATTGTATTTAGTGTGTGGATTAAATACTTTCATCTTATACTATTTATGTGGGTATCTATGCATTAAATGATATATACTTCCATATAATTTATCCAAATATTATATTTAATATAGTCCTAGATAAGTTTAGCAGGCAGTTTACCGCAGAGATCCTGACCTGAAAATTGCAAATATATATGCTTAATTTGAATTGTGAATAGAAGGTACAAAATATGTAATGTATGAGATAATGTATGTATATCTACAATTATTAGAACAAATCCATTGCGCAAAAGATGCAATTCATGCTTTATTGAAGAAAATATTTTTGCAATGTCTTTATGTATTCTGTAATTTTACTTTCTCATATACATGCATAAGATTTATGTAATGCTTATAAATCTGTTATTGTTTGTCTATTAAAAAGAACGCTTTCAGTTTTACAGTAATACAAGGTGACAATATACATATACAAAGGTGAAGGAACAAGAATCTTCTAAGGTAGTCTGGCTGGCATTAACTGACTCAGCTAACGTAGTGACGTAATTGTTGTAATAGTTCCGATAATTTGATTGAAGTGAAGTGTTCTAATTTGGATATATTTAGCAAAAGTGGCATCATCTCAAGGTTCAAAGCGTGTTTGTGGCATGGTCTGTTGTCCCAATCCTAAAAATGCCCAGTATTTTGCATTTCCCCAGAAAAATTTGATGCTCCAACGTCTTTGGATCTCATTCTGCAGGAGAAAATACCCAATTAGTTTTATGAATGCCAAGATTTGTGAGAGGTATTTTACATCCAATAATTTTGAGCGGAATCTGCAGGCTGAGACTTAAATGAGAGAAAGAAATTAAAAAGTGATGCAGTCTCCTCACTTCATGTTCCCTTTACTTCTCCCAGTTCAGATGAACCCAAATCCTCCAGAGATATTCGTAAGTAAACTTGCGGCAAAAGGAATGAGCTTGTTGCTATTGGAAGCAAGTAAGGTCCATGCCACCAGCATTGGCTTGGAAATATAGATTGATAATGAAGGGCTCGTGGAAATTTGTAGCAGGATCACTGAGTTCCACCAAGAGCGTTTGACCAAGACGCAAAGCACTCAGATTCATGTTTACAAATGCAAAAAAGGAGGTCACTGTGAGGAAGCAAATGGACCTTGGTTTTGGGAGCGCATATGCAATAAATCGCCAAAAGAACTTTCTTTGAAAAAAGCAAATTGGTTCGGTAGAAAACCAAGTACAAGTTACTCAACTCAAAGAAGTTTAAACAAAATTTAATCAGGATCACCCTAGAAAAGAGCAACTACAAAATCCAAGTTAAAATAATTATAGATTATTTGAAGAATTTCAAACGAGGATACTCAAAAGAGGGTGTCCCCACTGCCCTCATCTTACGAAGCATTAGTTCCTGAGCCTTTGAATATTTATGTTTCTGAAAACTTATTCCATTGCCCCGTCACCAGACTCAATAAACCTTTCTACAAGATTTTAAGTGAGAACCAGGCTTCCTCGAAGATAGCATCAAAATTCTCTCCAAAAAATGAGTATTTCAGAAGAATATTTAGAGCGTATGGCGTTTCTTTGTTTCAATGAGATGGAAGTTAGAAGGACGTTTGAAGTTTCCTGTCAACTTAAGAAAATATTTGACCTGGAAAAAAAGTACAGGTTGCAATGGTGAGAGGGCTTTTTCATTCGCGGAAGCAACCAGTATATGTGAAATTCGACAAACATATGAAAAATAATTTGTTTTTCTCCATTATTTTAATCAAAGTCATTACTTTTGATTTAGGTAACATATCATTATCTCCCAGTTACAACTCTCTCCAGACAACTTTTCATTTGAAAATCCTGTGTATACAAAATGCAACATTTATGCATTCCCTGACTGTTCTAATTTCCTCAAATTGTTTCAAAATCATTTATTAGATCATGGATACATTTCCAATGCTTGGGATGGTAATTCTGCAAGGTTGACTATAGATGACTTCCAAGACCTTCCTGAACAAGATTATGACTAGTTGAAGATAAACTTCAAAGTGACTAAATTCCATCTTTAATGTAATGGAAATGCAAGAAAACGAGTTAGAACTTCGGCACAGCTTTTATCTAACAAAATATAAAGCATTTTCATTTATTATAAACGCTAGAAAGAATCTCAGTCTAGAATTATTCAAATAGTTAATAATTGGTTTGACTGTATGAATACTAGTAGATCATACAGCCAAAAAACACTTTTTCGTGGCCTTGGTATACATTTGGAAGAACAGATGCATCCTTTAAAGGAAATGGAATGGTTAGTTTTGACCATGAAAGAGATGGTGAAAAATTTTCAGCTTCCATTTCAAAAGGGAATTTTCATCTCCATTCGTTTAACAAAATCACTATTTCAAAGTATCAAGGACGATGGAATGAAATGTTTTTTAACCACTCATCTAAACCGAGATAGTCTGGAGAATGTGTTCTCACAGATTCGTCCCATCAAATGAAACAATACTCATCCATCCCTAGGGGAAGCCCTTAGAGTAATTTTAATTGGAAAATCATGAACTTGTCCTAAGAAATCCAGCTGTTGAAGAGGAGTTAAATGATCAAGATGATGGCGAAATAGTTACGAAATCAATAACAATGAACTTCTTTTTGTCGAATGTACAAAAAAATGAGCATGACGACGATGCAATTGAATCATAGGAAACTTTAGAAGATTTTGGACTTCTTGAAGCTCTTGAAGCCGAAAAAGCAATTACAGCAGATACAGAAGAATCATCTCAAGTTTACAATGATTGTTCAGATCAGGGTATGGCTTATATTAGAGGATTTTTGGCAAAAGTCATTACTTAACAATGATATAGGACAGAGTGCTATGTGTATCAACAGTGACATCATTAAATTTTCCTTCTTCTCATGATCATGAAAAAACACAAGGGCAAATAAGTTGTAGGGTTCAAACTCATTCTTTTTTGTATTTTTGTAGAAATATACATATCAGAACTAAAGAGGATATTAATCTATAACCGAATATTTCCAGTCTTGATCACTCGAGTTTGGTGGAGTTTTTCTACTAATATTTCGGGCAGGTTCAATTGATTTTTAGAAAATTGTTAACTATCAAAGTGAACTCGATTTTTTTTTCAAGTTTGTTTAATATCTTGAAAAACTGGGGAACGTAAAGGACGAAAATTTATTTCAAAATACCAAGTAAAATAATATTCCTAATAGACTAAGAAGAATAATACTATTAATTTTTCTGACACTTCTGTTCAGCAAACGCTAATGACTTACACATACCACAAGATCTAAAAGTATTTTTTCATAGAGCATCCCTCTTCTGGCAAGTAAGAGACTTCCTTATATTAGGAGCCCAAGATTTTGCCCCTTATAAGTAAATTCATGATAAACTATTGTAATGATGAAAATCTGGTGTATTTTTTAGCTAGCCCGTTTTGATGGAATTGGTAGTCTGAAGAATAAATTATCTTTTAATTAGCATTTGTCACTATTATTTAATTCTTGAGTAGTGAACATCCTTGCCTATAAAGATTGAATTATATTCCAAGCCTGATTGAGCGTTCGTGTGCGCTCATAAAAGACGGAACATTATCCTTAGGATTTGTAGTGGAGTTATAACTGTAAGTCCTTGTTGGGCTCAGAGTATAATTAGGGATTGACATCGGAGTAATTCTATCTAATGTTCCTGTTTATTTCCTTATCTTATTCTTCCCTTGTCACAGATGATTGTAGCTGATCTAATGACACGCCATGAACATTATTCTTTCTCTCCTCCAAAAACATTTTTCAGATTCTAAGGGTTACCATATTGATTTTTGGTTTTTTTAACTTGCCCATTCTACACTGGATTTTCATCATTATCTACTATTTTTCTTCAATAGTTCAGAATAAAATATACCTAACCGATATAATTACATTATATTATCTTGGAGACCAAGTTTCCATTTTCAATTGGGATAAACAGGCGTATCGTACGTGATTTAAGGTTAGGTTCCTTACTTTCGTTGCCCACTTTAAAAAGCTCTAACATATCACATCAATATTACACTAAAAATAAATCCACTCTAAGTTAACGGGTCGCTCACTTAATTGCATCTTGTAATCTTTTCTCAGTAAAAAACAGAAAAAGACCCAAAATCACTTAGTAGTTAGCCAGGTATTATTTGTTTTAAATTGTGGTGGAATTACTCACAACATAACCATAATTAATTTGAATTCAACCCATAACACTTGTCTACAAAAATGATCTTTTTCTAGAATCTTATGTAAACTATTTTCAGATCTATTAGTACCTGACACACTAATAATAGCAAATCTGTAATAACTTTTTTTTCGGATTAAATCTGTTTTTTGAGAATTTTTGATTTCAATATTGTTTCTATTTTTACCCTTCTTATTGGTTATACTTTATATATGGTCATCCAGTTTTATGAAAATACAATTGAAAGATTAAAAAGCAACCATATTTTTATAGGTGTTGTTTGAAAACTAAAAATGCCTCGTGTTTTCAATTGTTTTTACGCCAAAGGGATTTACTTGAAGTATGAATGAATAGGGTGTCATTTACAAAAGAAACAATGCTTTCAATGGTTTAATGCAGAAGTTACATTGATTTGAAGCAGAAATTTATCAAGGTTAAGTTTGGAATTTTTTACAGTTGAATTATATCGTATAAAAAAGAAATATATAATTTTTAATATATTATTTTATCAACATCTTATTGATTTTTTAGACAATAAAAATTAAATCCAAAAAAAAAAAACAGGGTTGATCTTATCTAGTGGTACACATTTTATTATGTTCAATCCGGAATGACATTGGTACAAAATCACAGAGGACAAAAATATATCTTATCACTAAACAGAGCAAGCTCAGACAGTTGGAAAGATAAAGGAAGATTCCAAATTTTCTAAACGCCAACAAAAATTCAGGCAAAGTTTGGTCTTTTCTGATGATAAACATTTCACTGTTGATAATCTGTGAATAAGCAAAACAGTCTTTATTTCACAATTGAACATTCAGAAAATGTCTCAGGTTCAGAACAAAAAATGCAGCCGGAACTATAGTCTTGGGCGTTTTGGAATTTGCCCTAGCATTTTTGTACGAAGGAAGAAGCGGCTCAATGCAAATGCTTACATCGAACTTTTGGATAAGAAAGTACTACCTCGGGCCAGAGAAAAGTTAGGGGAATAGTCTGTTTTTACTCCATGTCATCACGCCGCTAAGCCCCACACCTTCCAGAGAGACAACTTTCTGGACTTTTGGGACATCAACATGTGGCCTCGCTCTTCTCCAGACGCCAACTCCTTATACTGTCAAGGTGTGTCTGGAGAAGAGGATGTGTCAGACTACCTACATATTCAGGGTCTGCAAGGGATATAAGACTCGTATTGAGGCAATGATTAGAGCTGAAGGATTACATATTGAATATCCTAGCACTATTTTAAATGATTTTACTAAATAAATGTCGACCCAAAACCTCTCGTTTAAATTTTACTCTTGAAAAATGGAAAATAGTTAAGGGCAGAATAAGTAGAAAAATCAACGACTGACAAACTACAGAGTAAATTTTATGTAACTAGGGGGAGGAGTAGCGGTCATTTATGATGTTAAGCATTTCTCTAATATGCTTAATACTCATAATGAGGGATATTACTATGGTAATACAAATAATAGTAGTAGGTATACAGTAGGAAATACAATTACCGGGTGGTCAATTTAAATCTGAACACTTACTAATTCAATAATTAATGAAGGTTGAATGATTGAAATTAATTCATATTTCGATATATTAAAGCATAAGAAATTAGTTACAAAACAGAACAAACCTGAGCTCTCTAATTTCCATTTTCACTCTCCTTGACGCTGGGCGTCTCCCGGACCACCGTCTTCGCCACGGGCAAGTCCGAAACGTTGGAGAGAAAGATGGGCTCTGTCAATAAGACCAAACTGGATCCGGTGGAGCCAATGAAAATAGGGCAGAGGGATCCCCTCAAGTCCATGAGGGTCCATGCAAGAGATCTAGGGGTTTCAGACTAGACTATCAAGAAAGCTATCAAAAAAGTAGGTGAAAAGGGCCTTGTTAGGTTGGAGAGACCATTTTTGACACCAGTAATGAAAGAAATCCATCTCATCTGTTACAAGACTCTTTTGAGTTTGTTTGAACTCTTTTTGATACTTTTGGCCCCTTACAGCCCTGATGCCAACCCCTCAGCTTCATCTTTTAGGTTCATGTGAGGGGAAGGCCTGCAATGCCCGTCATCCAAACACAAGGCCCTCAAAGCTACTGTCATCCAGCATATTAATTATGCTTAAATTTTATTATTAATTAATAAATTATATGTTGTTGAAGCATAAAATCCAAAGTGTTTAGATCTTAATGAGCTATTATCTCATTTGTACCATTCCAGGATCTGTCTACTTCTCTCACTTTTGTATATTCTTGGCATTCCTCACGTTTAGATAGGACAATGACGCGATTTATGATTTAAAATAGTTGTGAATTATGTCAATTCCATATTTTGAGTATTTCTTCAGCTTAAGAATCTATTCACATGCACTTGAATGTGAATAATCTGTAATATTTTGTGTACATTGTACATATTAGCTCATCAAATATGAACATAATGAAGCTTTAAATAGACCAACAAACAAAAACTATATCTTCAATGTTCTTGTACTCATCACATGAGTTGACTTACTATGCATTCAAGGGTTGAGTTGAAATTACATGAGCATTGTGGAAAAACTTACTAATGTCTGCAGTGTAGTTCAATTATCTCTGCTTGTAAACGGGGGATCCTTAAGGAAAAACCTGCGTATCTTGCTGCAGAAGCAACGATAATTTTCATCAGAGAGTGAAAGCTTAGTGGTACCCATAATTGAGGTATACTTAAGCAAAGCAGACAGCCCTAGTCTGAAAAGTTTTTTGCTAGATTATTTATGTCGTTTTTGAAGAATATTTTTTTAAAAAGAAGAGACAAAAACTTTTTTTCGAAGCTTTAGATTAAATTTTTTGTAGCTAAGACTAAATTTGAACAAATAACATTTTTTTAAAATTGAGTTTCCTTTCTTGCAAGTTATGACATTAATTTTTTTTAAGCAAGATGATTATTTTTTTTTGTGATAACTATAAAAACACTTCTGCAAAAGTAAGACGATCCAAATGAACCGTTGGTCTTTATGGTCCCAGCATCCCTGAATGTATTTCATAACTATTTTATTACTATTTTTTATTAAACAATAAGTAGTTTAATATACAAAGTATGTTACATTATGTAATCAAACAACTTCAGTCTATAAGGACTATGAGAGGTATTAATAAATCCTGAAATCGTGACTCGATTTCGAAATCAATTTCAGTCTACTATCGTAGAAAATTATGTTCAATTCCCCATTTTACCAGAATCGTTTCAGTCCTAGTTTTACAACAAAATTTTCCTCATTTGTTAATTATCTAACAATGATTGAGTTGAAAGGATGTGTGTTGGAGTCATTCAAAATAAAGGAAATATATTGTATAGGAAAAAATATTGAAAATAATTATTATTCTACATTTTGGAGAGCACAAATAATGAGTGGGACAGCTACACTTTTAAGAATTAATTGAAGCGAATATACTTTTCCCTCTATTTGAGTATGTTCCTCAATACATATGTATATAGACACAAAAGATTGACGCCTACAGGAAAACCTTTGTTCGTTTTGTTGCCTTCATTAGTATACATACATGCATCCATGCACTTAAATATTCTCTGTTCATTTCCTTACGTAAGATGTAGTAAGCCCTGTAGTCATTCAGGACAGGGTTTAGTGTTTAAATACATTTACAACACACACATATAAAGGAATTTATTGTGTAAAGTGAATTTAAGTATTTGTAAAATCAGTCGGAAAATTTGAATATTAGTTGTTCAAGAAAATATACAGATTTGGAAATACTCATTTATGGAAAATTAATTAATAACAGTTTAAAAGATATTCGCTAATTTAATTTTAGAGTACTTACTTTATTTACATATAGTGTGGAAGTGGGGAGAGTTGCAACAGGGGCATATTCTAAATAATTTTATTTCGAATAAATGTACGGTATATATGTATGTACACAAGGTGATGAAAGTAAACTACAGTACTTTCCAAACAATCTTCAAATTGCTAGAGTAGCCACGTTAATTTTAGATTTCGGTTTTTTAACATATCGGTGTTGTATAATTTTTAAATCTCTGTTAAGAGTTATTTATTCTTTAGTCTAATTTTCTTAATTTCTAACTTCAATTCAATTTTTGAAACTGATACAAACGTTCACAGCTATCAGAATAGTTTCATCATTGGGTGGGTTGAATTTTAATTCTAAATTCTTTATCTTTTTTTATAAAATATTCATTACTAGAATCAAATCTGTACACATCGTTTTTATGAGGTTGCGTATATTTTATAAAATAATATCAGAAGTATTACATTTTTGTAGTTATCTTTCTCCTGGGATTACCTGGCTATCACAAAAATACCCAATTAATTTTTTTGTCAGCTATCGATTCCCTTGTTTCAATTGATAAGTGGTGGGTTTTTCATAATCAATTATTTTTCAGAATAAAACTACGTAATATTACATATAGTATACTTATACTCCATTTCCAAATGGACAAGATGCAATTTCTTTTTGATTCTTCGTCATACATATTGCCCATTTTATGATTTCTTTGAAGAAATTTTGGCTTTCTTATAGATATCAAAATATATAGCTACGTTTTTAATAAAACATTTCTAGGCAATATTATAATATAGGTAGTATCGAGTAAAATACTCTGGAGGATTTCAATATTATGAAAAATATTTTATATATTTGAAAGCCTCATACAAATATATGTAATTCATTTTAAAAATTGTGGAGATATAATATGAGAATGATACTTCAGAGATAAATAACAGTTTATATGATTGACTTATTTAACTAACTACTAGATAATTTCCAAACTCTTTTCTGTTTCGTTTCCTGATACATATGAAGGTAACGACATGTTGTACTCCTCACAGTGAAAAAAGAGAAGAATCTCATGGTTAATAGAAATACAAGGCTATACCATAACCTTTTTCTGAATGACGTTTGATTTCCACCACGCTTTTTAATAGTGATGTCAAAGAGTATAACTGTTACTAAGAGGAACTATTCATCGCCTTCATTGACTGTTACTTTTAAAGTACTGTTGTTATACGTCAAAATCTGTCTGTCTTGCCGAGCAGTCGGTATGGTCATTCAAATTGAAAAGCTTGATTACTTGATGACCTGACCTTGTATTTTTATAAGCCTAGAAGAATCCTAGAAATCAAAAAAGAAAACAGAGGAATAATTTTCAATTAAACAACAAGTCAATTAAATTGAAAAAAAGGCTAAATATACGAATAAATCCTAAACAAGACATTTTCCAAATAAATAAAGAATTGCTTATTTAAGTTTTCGCAGGTTATAATGAAAATTATTGGCGATCACATGTAGATTCAATGGAATAAGAAACATATTTTATAAATCTCGGGGTGTATAATATCCCAGTTTACGAAGGGTAAAAGAAGGAAACAAAAAAGAAGATACATAGGAAGTTTCCATTTTCTGTATTCCAGAGCACTATTTCCGACTCTTTTTTTAGTGAATATAGATACTAAAAATAACATTTTTAGTTATTTTTCATAAAATAATTTCAATAGACATTTTTTTAACCTATAAAAAAATATTAAAAATGTCTTGTTCTATAATTTTTCATATCGAACAAAAAAAGAAATAAATAATCAGGAAAATTCTATGATCTGCATATAGTATGCATCATTTTTTTTACCTTTTCAGAAAGAGAATATCAATTTTTTTGTATTTTATACTTTCTTTTTTGCTTTATATGGTAGCTTTAAGAAAAAAACTTTCAAAATATTTTTTATAGTTTAGAATAATGTCTATCATAATTGATTAATACAAAATAATTTAAATTTTGAACTGGATGTGCAATTTAAAGATGACATTGTAGAGTAATGGTAATGGTATTTCCTTATTACTCCACACTTTTTCGAACTAGCCATAATCAAAAATAGAAAAAAAGTTGAAAAGCAAACAACTCTAACGTTCGTACTCCCTCATTCTCTGTTGTTGTACATAGTTTATTATTTCATATTTTCTTAAATTCCAAATATGCAAATAATAACATACTTTGTATCCATTTGAAGAAAGATCTGAAAGAGAGTCGAAAAATAGAAGATATTTATGTTGTTAAATATACAAATTCAACTTATGCATGAATAAACTACTATTTACTTCTATTATACCGGGTGCGGCGAAAAAAATCTTTACGCTACGTTTTTACTACATAAATAAAGGTTTTTGTGAATGTGGAAAAATTGATCCGGTCAAATAGTAAAAAAACAAAAAATGAAATAAACAAAAAAATAGATCTTCCTAAGTGTTGTAAAATCCAAGAAAATGCCATCTCTACATTCATTTTTGTAAGGTGGTAAGAAACGTGGTGTTCCAGCAGGATGGTGCTACTACACATACGTCCAAAAAGGCCGATAAGTGGTTGGAGGAAAACTTGCCTTTCTAGCCAAAGAAAATGTAGCCCCATACTCACCAGATGGGAACCCACTAGATTTCACTTTTTGGGAGCATGTAGAGTCCAAAGCCTGCACCGTCTGTCACCTAAATATCAACAACCTCAAGGAAAACGCAACCAGCACTGGGATACCATGTCTATGCAATGGGTGCAAGGCCTTCTGTGGCCACGTGGAAGCCATCACTGCTGCCAAGAGGGGCTAAATTGATGATTAGGGTAGCCAAGATATCATATTAGTTACTTTTACTTACCCCATTACAACTGGTTGCGAAAAATTCATCTTGATAAAGCTTTTGATTAAAGGTGTAAAGATTTTTTCACCGCACCCTGTACAAACAAAGAGAAAGAGGGAAAAAGTAAGTCATAATGTGAAGTTTATGACCAAGCTTTGTACTATATATAATTGTAAAAAGAATTAGGTATTCACCTACGTTGTACAAGGGCGTCTGCAGGGGGTAGGCTGTATGGGCTGACCCCCCCCCCCCAAATTTAGGAATTTTTGCTTTTAAGTTGAAAATTTTATTTTTCCAAAAAATTTAATATTTGAAGGTTGATTCAACTTTTTTTTTCCAAAAAATTTAATATTTGAAAATTGAATTAATTTTTCAATTTTTTTTTTCAAAATTATAAAACAATTACATTTTTTCCAAAAAAGCTAATTTTTTCTGAATAACTATGGACTTTTGAATTTTTTTACAAAAAGCTTAATTTTTTGTGAAAAACTTTAGATATTTAAATTAAAAAATTAATTTTTTAATAATAATTATGGATTTTTGAATTTTTAAGTAAATAGCTGTAAATTTTTCAATCTTAATATAAAAAAAGAAAAAATTGTAGTTTTTTTTAATAAAAAATACTCACAAAAACCAAGGCCCTGATGTATGTACATTGCACAATTATCAGAGAGCAAAACAGAATAATTTTCCCGTGAGATTTATTACCTAATTTATGTATTAGTGTTGGATTTGCACTAACGTGATTATTATTTTTTTTTTTTTAAAGTTTTTCAAAGATGGGTTATCTCAAGTTGTGTTCATACCTGCAGGAAGATAAGTACTTTTTGATCTGCATTTATGAATTATCGTGAGAGTCTTTGCTATTATTACCTCCACTTTAAAGTCATTTTCCCCATTCATTTTAGGAGCAATGAGCTAATCTGACGCCTAGATAATTATGCCAAACCTATCTGTAATGATACTCTTCCCCATAGATAATAGAAATCCCAAAAATTAATAAATTGATAGAAGATTCTATTGTTTCTTTGCAGAAAAAAAACAACAAAAAAACATCCATGATCTGGTTTGTTCGACTTGCTAGTGTATATCATGGATGTCACCAAACGGTACTGAAAACCCTTCTGTCACAATGTAGTGATTATACTTGACTGCCATTTTTTTTAGTCAATTTGATAACTTTTACAAAACTAAACCAAATATAGCATCAATGTTCGTTTCATGAACTAACTTGGCCATTTTGGATTCATTTTGGAAATATACTTAAAGAATTATAGTTCAAAGTTTTTCCGAAGGTTGATTTAGTAAGGGGCTAGGTCTTGCAAAAATTTGGGTTTAATTGGTTTACCGAAAGTTCATGATATCCTTCATTATAACCAAAATAGATTCCTTTGACGATTTGGACTAAAGGGAGTATTTATACTAGTCTAATATTTTGGTCCAGACAGAAATACCATTACTAATATATAGTAGTCTTGTATTTCAGACAGAAAATCTAAGAACCGTCTGAGACACTAATCTTTTTGTTATAAAATCCCCTTTAAAAAAATTAATATTGTAATGCATGAACTTTTATTCCGACGAGGAATGGAATTTTTTTTCTGCCGGTCAACCATTTAAACTTTTGCTTAGGAAATAAAAAATTTTAGTTCAGAAAATATCCCTGTTGTGCGAGTTTCAATACCATATTTATCTGTATAAGGCTTATTACTTTTATGCGTATACAAATCCTTCTTTTGTGACAACTGCGACAAGAACTAGCGAGTTAAAAAGCACCTTTTTTAAATAGAATTACATATCCTTTTCTTTTTGAGGCCTCTTCTCTGGACCAAAAAGGTTCCATTTTTTTAAAAACACGTTTCACAACAATTTGTACCTTTGAAAATAGACATGAAAGGGATTTAGAAGCTATTGTCATCATTAATAATAATGTTAACGATTGTTACAACATAATAAGCCTATTAGGCATATTCATGATATACAAGTGTGGCCATCAAAGTATGAATGAAGTAGTACATCACATGATGCACATAGCTACTTAATGGAAAAAGTCTGACATTTCAAATAAATACATACATTTATAAAAAAATGTATGAATGAACCGATATATGACGTAGTCTAAAGAAGAACTACGTACTCACACAACTCACATTCATGTTTTGTACTTTTTTTAAATGAGAACTGGACATAATACATACATACCACGTGGTCCATTAAAGTCGGAACACTTTGAACATTCAACAGTGTTTTGCAACAGAGGAGATGGGGCTATTTCATTGTTGGTGGCAAAATGGGACTCTCCACCCTCTCAAGGCTCATTACACCAACTTTTTTTTATAGCTTTATGGACAATCTAATGTGAAACTCCGAGATCTCTTGCCTGAGCATCATGGACTTGAGGGAAATGACCTGGACTATTTTCTTTTACTCCTCCAGGTCAATTTTGGCCTTTTTGATAAACCTCTTCTCATTCTCCAACGTTTCGGACTTGCTGATAGCGTAGACAGTGGTCCTGGAGACGCCCAACTGCTCGGAGTGCACGAATGGAAATTCGCCCATCACGTTCCATTGTCATTTTCTCGACTTGTACTAATCTACAGAGGTAGGTTTGTCCTGTTCTGTAACTAATTGTATATGCTTTAATATTGACAAAAAAAGAATTGATTTCAATCACACAGCCTTCATTAATTATTGAATCGGTAAGTGTTCAGATTTTAATGTACCACCCGTTAATTGTATTAAAAGTAACAACTACTATGGGCAAATAAAGTTTTAAATTGATAAGTATCCATTTTGATATTGTTGTAGATACATGCATTATAATAGGAAGGGAACTAATGTAGTGTTTAAATCACAATGTTAACTCATTATTCTTATAAAATACCATATTCAGCCCGGCAAAAAAACAAAACAAAAAAAAACACACATTTATTTTGTATTTTGTCCAAAACAGAAATGTCCTTTCACTCCAGGTCATTTTTCTTTTTTTTTTTTGAAAATTTGCCAAATAATTGAAAAAAAAGTAAATCTTATTTATGTAATCAATACATTAAACAAAAAAAACAACAACAAAAAATAACTAAGTAACATATGTACATCATAGTAATGATAAAGGTGTCTGTTGCTATTTCAAAAAGAATGAGTCAAATGGGGTCAAGACTGGACCCTATTTATAGGATATAAAATAGACTTGATATAGTTTGACACTTACTTATAGGATCATATTTTAGAGTGTAAGGGGGAAGCAGGCCATGGAGCAGCAATTTTTACAGATATACTAAGAACAAAAAAACTTTCTTTACTTTTATTTTATTTATTAATGTGAATAAAAAACGCTTTCATGATCAATTGAACTGAGATTAAAAACTTGAAGTATGTATCTATAATACACTTTCGTAATAATTCGATATTTGAGTTTTATTCAGATACTATGGATTTTAAAAATAAGTAAACTGTTAAAGGTAAAAAAATAAGTAAATTTTTTGGTTATTGAGTAATATGCGATAAATATTAGGCTATACAGCTTCATCAGTGGCAGTCTGGCAGGTGGGCTAGGGGGCCGTTCTTAAAGTTGTAAAAAATGCGAACACGAAACTTTTTATAGTTACAACCTTAAAAAGTTTCTTTTATTTTCATAAACGGTTTTCATTAATATTTAATTATTGAAGAAATAATTTATCTAAGTATAAAGTCATCACTAGTGTCTGTGCTCATAAAAAATGGAGCATGTAACACTGATAATTTGTTGAGTATTATACAGGTTTGATCTTATCTAGCGGTACACATTATATTATTTTTTATCCGGAATGACATTGGAGCAAAATCAGAGGATGACAACAAGATATTTTATCTCTGAACAGAGCTAGCTGAGGTGTTTAGAAAAGAAGATTTTGAATTTTCTCAAAGCCAACAAAATTTGTGCAATTTTTTGCTCTTTTCTGACGAAATTTTTTTCACAGTTGATGTCACTATGAATGAGCAAAACAGCTGCTACATCACAAATGAACATACAGACAATGTCTCAGCCGCAGTAAAACCTATCTTCAGAACAAAAAATCCAGCCAGAACCATAGTCTTTGATGCACAGGCCCTTTTCTGAAGAGAAGAAGGGATAAATAAAAATAGATACTTACATTGAACTTCTGGATAAGAAAGTGTTGCCTCGGCCAAAGAAAAGTTTAAATTATTAAAACGACAAGGGGCTAAGTTGTTTTACTGCAGTAGGCAGAGTTATCATGTTATTTTCATTTTTCCTTTTTTAATATAACAACAGATCATCTTTTCTACAACTCAAGTAGTGAATCCCTTATACACGAAAAAGCTTTAAAGGGTAAAATCTATATTTGAAATTTGATATTATAAAAACATGCTCAAAATTTTATACTATTTATAAAAATAGGGTGAAAACTTTAAATTTTCTAGAAGGTGATAAAACATCGATTATATCTTATTTAACATGGATACCAACATTTTTTTCTGTCAATGTCACAAAATCAAATTCATTAGTGTACAATTTAGCAGTTAAACATATTATTTTTCACATTTTATCTATAATTCATAACTATTTAGCATAACTTTAGAGTTTTAATTGTGACCCATACACCAAATTAAAAGATTTAGACTTGACGTTATAGTAAAATTTGTGTCCTAACGAATTGTGAATGGAATTTTTTATTGACATACTAAATAATTTACCTATTTATATCTATTAGAGCAATAAAAACAAACAATTCTTGTGAAACACATTTCGTCATCAGACAAAGGGCAAATGAGATGGAGCCAAAAGAAATCGTATATAAGCACTTCTTTACCCGAAAATGAGTTATGGCGAGATCTCCTACAGCATTCCTATCTCCAAGGGGATCATTACCAAGATTGAAAAGCTGAAGGGCGACAAGAACCTTGAGAGGAACCACAAGGCAAAAAAAAAAAAAAGAGTGTGAAGACAACCTGGCGATGACTGAATCAGTTAATATTGAATTGCAATTGAGTCTCATTAAACAACAATTTCAGAATTATTTTTTGTGGGGAAAAAATGGACTTGTTTGTGAAACTCATTGTTTATAGTAACTATTAGTTGTTGTTTTTAAATTTTGATGATGTAATGAACACTTTTTAGATAAAAATGTTGTTGTTTTTTCAATAAAAGAAAGCAAGATGCAAAAGTCCACTACTATAAAAATAACAAAGGAATTTTAATAATTACGCAAGAGATATAAATTTATGAATATCTTAAGGTATGTATGTTTGTATTTTTAACCAAAGTTTTTCAAGTAATAGCTGTTGTACGAAGAAATCTATTATGTATAAATGAACTTTTTTCCCATTTATGTTTATCTGCTTGCAATTTAAAACAGTACTTACATGACGGTTGCACTTGAAGATTTCCATTATTTTATTTACATTTTGACGATTGACCTATTAGAATTTGGTTCATTTTTGACATCAAAAATGCTGAAATATAATTAACCCTACCATAATTGCCCAAAATTGCGCTTTTAAAGTATGAGGACCACAAACGTTATTCATATTTTTAGCCATCAGTCTTCCGTTGTCATCCATATCAAAGAAAAAATATGAAATCGGCATTAAATGATCTTTGTTTTTGTCCATCTTTGAAGCCCACTCAAACTATATTGATTCAAACAATCATAAAACTCTATCAAAAAAAATTTTTTAGTACACAATCTTATATTGCTGCTAACGCCGTCCATCGTAAACAAACCACACGTATACAACGTGAGATACAAATTACTAAAACTATCAAATAATTGATTTCTTTTACTAGATATATTATGTTGGAAATCTTAAGTTCACTACATATCATTGTTTTCAATATTAATGGAATTTTTATTTGAATATAAATTTGGAATGAAAGAAAGAGGGAGAAACTAAGATTGAAACGAAATTTAAGAGACATTAAAATTGATGATGATTTTTTGGGGTTATTTTAATTGTTTTATTTTTTTACTGATTTGAAAAACAAATACATTAATATACTCATTATAATAAATCCAACTGTCGATAAGGATTTTTATTAGGCTTGCTCTGAATTTGAGATGTCTTTTGTCGATAACATCTTTATGGTGATGATTGAATAAATTTCAAATGTAATGATAATGTAGGTATTCAAAGTTATTAGGTCTCTATAATTAATTGAGGCACGTCGATTATAAGGAATGTTTCAGGCAATAAATTTGAAATGAAATATTTATGTTAGGTAATCTAATTAAATACATATTTTTTCTAGTCCATATTCTATCAATTTGACAATCATTCATTGGTTGACATATACATACATAAGAATATCATCATTCGAAAGTAATATGAATCCAATTAAATTCGTAAATGTCATTAATATTTTAGTTCAAATGATTATCAAAACACATGCCCAGTAGCAGAGTAATATTTTTTTTGGTATTGGAGGAAAAAGTTATTACCCTACAATATACTAATATAGGGTCCTATAAGAGAAATTTTTAAATTTTAAATTTTTAAAATGGATTTTAAAAGGCTTGGAACAAAGATTACAAGGAGTTTGAATTTGCGGGAAAAGTCGTGGACTTTTCTTTTTGAACATGTCGAATGAGGCAAAGGAACGGTTATTGAAAGGTATTTTTTGGACTAAATTAAAAATTTATTATGGTTTGTAAATGGATGGACAAATAAAGCCCATAGATCTACTAAAGAGTTATTTTATGTTTTACCTGCTGTAATCAATTATTTTAACAAAAAAATTTTGCTTATATGAGGAAAACAATTTTACAAAGCGTATAAATTTGCAAAGTATTAACTGGCATAAAAAGTTCAAAAGCAGAAGATCATCCAAATGAGGAAGTGTGAAGCTCAATGAATGTTCCGTTCTTTCATGTTACTTGTCTTTATTAGACTGCAGTCTGGTACAGCTTAGTACTACATCTATATCTTGGAGCTCATTTCATATGTCGAGGGCTAGGATCAACTCCTCTCCGACCCAGCTAAAGCCTATTACCTGGAGCGTTGAGCCAAGATCTTGAGGTAGTTAAATATTGGCCAAATTCCTACTTTTATATTTTTCTCAGACGAAAAAAGGCTCACCTAGAAGGACTGCATCGACGTCCTCTAGAACACTATCGTCCCTTAGCACCGGTAATTGTTTGGGCAGGCACTAAAATTGTCCTACATTGGCTCCCAGCCAATGTAACAGTTTTATTGAACGTCAAGGCCTCACCCCGCTCCTTCGAAATGAACACCTTGGACTTATATGTCTAGAAGTCAAGGCATGAGTAAAGCCGTGAGCCTAAGAATCCAAATCAAATTAGATGTTACTAATATGCTTATATTATTACATAAAGGCTTTAAACATTGACCATGTAACTCTCATTGTTGATCTGGATGAAGTCAAACATTGTCAACATTTATCTGCTATAGCAATAGAATAATCGAATTTTCAACTTCTGCGAAAGACAGCAAACATCAAGAAGACACCTCTCTGTTCTACCAGGGTTTAATAGTTGAATAAACAAAGTATATAGTAATTTTGGTAGGACTATATCATCTGTCACGAGATTATGTATGAATAAATAGCTAATACTACATGTTATAAAACAGAAACTGCCCACTTGTGCCATAGAATATGTATGTGGGTATTTTTACAAATTGTATTTTATTTTTAAAGGACTTAAATGCTGAACCAGGATTGATACCTAGATACCATGCTTATTATAATCAAGTTCTTTAAAAACAATGAAAAATGATCTCATTATTCAGAAATGTATTGTTTACAGATATATTGTTTCTTGTGATTTATGAATTAATTTTTAGCGGAAATACCTCATAACTTTTAAAAAAACAATTTCCTTTTTTGTTTACAACAGCTCATTTTTGTATCATCTTCCTTTATGTTTGTACAAAAACACGGAAATTCCATAAATTAATCAGATCGATAGATTCTTGTCGCTTTTTATTTAAATTTATTCCTTTCATATTTTCAATCGTTATCATGATCTTAACTTAATTTTGTATCTTTATTTTAATACTTTTTATAACGTACATTTTATGAATTGAAAGATATTTATTTTCACAGGACGACCTTTAACATATAATTATAATTTTAATCTGTGTTTCTTTTTTGTCTTTATTATAATCTATATAAACTAGACTTTATCCAAATAACAAATCAAAAAATTGTGTCTAAAAGAAACAGTAAAAAAGGAACGAAAGAAAAAATACTTGACTTTCATATTTCAACTGATTCTGGGCATGACTTGAATATCTTAACCCTTTTAGATATTTATTTATATATATACATATATTGTACGCATATAGAGGTACATAAAGAGACGCATACTTCAATATATAAAGAAAATCCTGAACATGATATGACTAAAAGTTAAATTTGTTAGAATAAAACAAAGGGAACTCAAATATAGGAATTTGCATTGTGCATAGATAAGTATAGCGAGTAGTCCCTTTAAATCTGAACCCTTTGAATTTTAAACTTCAAGAAGATATTATATTAATCAACAATAGAATTTCAACACAATAATACAATAACTAGATGTGTATCTGAGCTCTCTTAATCATTAATGTAGTTGCAATATTGACCTCCAGGCAGCGGAAGAAGGCGCACCTGCAGCGGATATAGTCCTCTGTCATGGTCTCCCAGTGATGGATGACAGTGGCTTTTAAGGCCTTCAATTTGGTTAACTGACACTGCAGACCTTCCCCTTGAGATGTATCCAAAATTTGTAGTTGAGGGGGTTGACATCGGGGCTATAAGTGGGGACAACAGTGTCAAAAAAGAGTTCGAAAGACTTATCCAAAAGATTCTTGCAATGGAGGAGATGGGTTTCTTTCATTGCTGATGTCAAAAGTGGCCTCTCCACTCTCACTATGCTCTTTACACATACTTTTTTTAAAATAATTTTCTGGATAATCTGATGTGAAACTTCGAGATCCCTCGCATGGGCCTTCATGGGCTTGAAGAAAATTGCCCTGAACTGTTTTTCTTAACACCTCTGGCTCCAGTTTGGCCTTTTAGACAGAGCCCTTCTTCCTCTCCAAGTTTTAGAACTTGCTTGTGGTGGTCCTGGAGACATCCAACTGCTTGGATTTTATTAAATTTCGACCTTTTTTTTTTAGAAAAGAAGTCCTCAAAAAAAAATATTCTGTAGCAATCAATTCATAGTGAAAGGCAAAAATTACTTTTTTTTTTTTGGGGGGCTATACCCCTGACCATGTCCCTGGATATTTTCCTAAAACTATTGTAAATTGGTTTGGTTTGCAGCGTGGAGTCCAACGATCAATTTGTGAGAATTTGTGACATTTTAGTTTTCTAACAATTGTAGAGCTAAAGGAGCTGAATTCAAATTATTATCTATTCTTAAAAGATTATTTTGTATAGAGTATGAAGAATTATCTTTGGAACTTAGACTGTCAAAGGATAGTAGATATTTGTCCCTGGATCCAGTCTGGTACCTTACTAAGAGATTAATAAAGGTTGGAGGTTGTATTCATTATGCAAATCTATCTGTGGATTCTAAACACCAAATCATCATTCCCGGTAACTCATTACTCGTTAAGAATATAATTTATTATTATAATCAATCATCATGATATTCGTCAATTGAAACTTCGTTTACCGATTTACAAGAAGATTTTGGATTATCGGTGGGAGAAAGCTATTATCATCTTCCATTCATTTGTGCTAATTGTGCAAACATCAGGGCACCACACCCTTTACTCAAATTATGTCTTTTCTACCAGAACAGAGAGTTAAGACTGAACCCCCGTTGACTAATATTTTTTCCTGAAGCTTTATATAATATTAAAAGTAATAGCTCAACTACAAAAATACTTTTTTAATTAGTATTGTTTCCCTTCTTATTCTATTGTTTGGGATTTTCTTACACCAAAGAGTCCATTTCGTGGAGGACTTTATCAGCGGCTCATTGCTTCCATAAAGAAGCCTTTCGAATCTATACTTGGTAAAACTTTGTTGTCATATGAAGAGACGTACAATATCCTGACTGATTCTGAATAAACTATAAATCAACTTCCCCCATATTTCTTAGATCCAATGCTCGTGATTTCGAAAATATCACATTTATGTACAGGGTTGGGAAGCAAAACGTGGACTGTTAATAAATGCTGATTATGTAATTAACATACGAAGGTTCTGTAACTATTTCCTGCATATTCTGAATCTCCTACCTTTTCTGCATAAGTAAACAATAATAAACATTTATCAAATCTATCATCATGAGTGAGCAAGAAGCAAAAAGACATCGGATCTCAGACCTTCTAAGTGTCAAAATTGAGGTGGCAGAGACTATGGAGATTGTGAAGTGCTCCAGGAGCCTCATTTTCAAGGTGACCAAGATGAAAAATACCTCTCAAGGAGAGAAAGAAGTGGGAGACACAACTAAAAAGGGATTCTATGTTTCTGGGGGACCTGAAGAAGAAGATCAAGGAGGACCCCACGAAAATCCATGAATCTCCTCTCTAACGAGTTTGACGTGGACGAGGGGACAATCAGGAAATATGTGAAGGAGAACTTAGTGCAACCTTCTTACACAAGGATCCCACGCTACTTGTTGACGGACGCTTTGAAGGAAAGGAGACTGCAGAGGTGCAAGAAAATTCGTGCGTGGATCAAGACAAATGTATCCAAAGTAAAAATTTCCTCTGACGGGAAGATTTTCAACGTGGACCAGGTCTATAACCGTCGGAACTACCGTATGCTTAGGATATCAGCAGAAGAGGGCAAGGGAGTGTTCTCTACAAAACATCCGGCCCAAACAATGGTCCTGGGGATCATGGCGTCCGACAGCAAGAAGATGCCTCCTTTCTTTTTTAAGGCTGGGGAGAAACTTGGCCAGGAAGCATACTACAAGGTGCTGAGGCTAACAATACTGCCATGGTGCAAGGCCACCTACCAAGAGGACAACGGTTTGTGTACCCAAGACGGCGGACCCTCACACACATCGGCTAAATGCCAGAAGTTCCGCGCTGACAACATTACTGATTTTTGGCCCAAGCCATATGGGCATCATCTTTGACGGATTTGAACCCTTTGGACTTTGCTCTGTGGGGCACTTTGGAGAAGGAGACTAACCGGACATCTCACCCAAACTTGGACTCCCTGAAGACCGCCATTGTGAAGTAGTTGGATAATTTGTCCAAGAAGTTGATCATCAACTCCTGCAAGGCTTTCCGCCGCTGTGTGGATGCTGTGACTGCTGGAGGGCGACTATATTGAGTGAACATGTTTACAAAGTTTGTGTCTCAAAGTTTTGTTTAATAAAGAAATCAAAATTATGGCTAAAAAAATAAAATTATTGACATATTTCTAAAATCAGTCATTTAGTCCACGTTTTGCTTCCGAACCCTGTATATATCGAACTATAGGATTCATATAGATTTTCAGAGAAATAATGTGGACTTAAAGGTTCGTTGTAAGTTTTAGAAGCTATGGTTTACAGAATACTTGCAAGGGCTGCAGTTACGGGGCGACGACAAAATTCAAGTTAACGACGATCTACTTATCTCTGCGTAAAAGTACCTCGAAATGAAAGGCCATTAGCTCCATTTACAGAAAAAGTTGTGGGTAAAGATATTACTGTTCGGACTCGGAAATAAATTGAATCATTCAAAAGGAAAAACATTTGCTCAACCTGTTTAGCGAATCTTCTTATTTCATTAATTCGTGTTTTTTTTTCATTTTGTTGGCCAATTAATTTCGTTAATATTTATTGATAGTTTATGAATTTCCATTAATTATTATTGAAAAACTTGATTTCTCAAGGAAAGGAGTGTTGCTACGCCTGGCTGACATACTTGACCTATTTGATTTTTTGTATTGTTTTCATTTTTTTATATAAGTTTACTTTGTGTTTGTATTTCGTGCACTTGTTCACTTCGCCATACTCCTCAATTTATTCGAAACTATCAATCCTTATAATAGATTGCAAACTTTATTCTTAACACCTTAGTTGCTACTTCGTTTAATTCGTCAGGAGTTAGGTTTTTATCATTGTAGGGTATAGTTTGCGTTAATGTGGGAGTACTGAAACAGGAGAAAACTGAGTCCGTTGCAACATGTTATTTTTCTGGAGAATCCAAAAAGCTACAAACACTAAATTTAATTTACATATTTATAATATAACTCAGATCATTGTAAAATAAATCAACAATTTGTTACAAACTTTTTGACAGCACCAGAGTCCGAATCGCATGGTTTATTCCAACGTTGTTTTGTTTCGTATCCCTCAAAAAAGGAGTTTTCTCAAGTTAAAAAGAGGCCCTCAGCCTCGGTAAGGAAATGTGGTAAAAATAAGATTTAGTTTGATCCCAATATAATCAATGGTATTAGCTACGCTAATTCTAGATATAACATCCCTAAGTTAATCAATGACGGTTTGTTCACCAAGAAGCCCATTGCTGTCCACCACATATATTTGTCTGTGAAAATACAATCGCCTGCACAATAGGTTGTCACATCAGTTATGGTAAGCAACGTGTCTTACGAAGGATGCCCGAACTCCTCAACAAATGCTATGGAGGAAACGCATTAGAGTTCTTTGTCAAGTGTTCTTCTACTACAGAGAGGCTATGAAGATCGACTATCATCCTT
Source organism: Lepeophtheirus salmonis (assembly GCF_016086655.4). Taxonomy (NCBI): domain Eukaryota; kingdom Metazoa; phylum Arthropoda; class Copepoda; order Siphonostomatoida; family Caligidae; genus Lepeophtheirus; species Lepeophtheirus salmonis. Next base: position 21,517,694 of record NC_052143.2, read on the forward strand.
ATCACGAACTGTACTTGAATAATACTAATATTTTCAAGAACAAGTGTTTCATGATCGAATTTATGTATTAGAAGGCTGGATCCAAGATGTTGAACGACCAATCTGAGGTTTGTCGTAGCAAGATCAAGGATGTAAGCGATATGAGAAAATAGTATTTAACAAGAAGAAATAAATTTTAAAAAAAAAAGAAAATTTGTTCCAAATTTTCTTAGAGATATTAAATGGCACTGATTTGGTAAGGGGAAAGTAATTTTTGATAAATATAGCTGCAATATTGCAGTCAATTTTCACTATAATTTTTATCATTTGATTATTAATTATTTTTATCATATGATACAATTCCTTAAACATTCAAAACTAAGTTTTTAAAAGCAAAAGTTGAGAAATTGTGAGCTTGGATACAAACAGACTGTTGTAAAAAGTACTGACATTTTTCTGGTATGGTTAATTCTGATATATATTATTTAGAATAATTACCTTTGCCAATAAGCTATACCTATTAGTACAATAGGAAAATAATTAATTATTAAGCCAAAGCTTATTTTGGACAAAAAATATAAGAATGACCACAAGAAGGGGAAGTTCTTTTCAACTCAATTGACTTTCCTCGATCAAAAATTGCTCAAACTGGACGTAATCTTATTATTGATTCTCAAACTATTCTAATAAATATAATCAAAGAGTGTTAATATAAATAATGACCAAATCTTGCCACTTTATTTATATAAACAATAAAAATTAGGATAATCTTTATAACGACGAGATAATTTCTCAAAAAGTTGTGTAGTACGAAGTGGAAGATTAAGACAAGTTAGAAAATTACTATTAAGAGGATATTTTTGAAGCGCCCTAACTGTTTATTTATGATTTATAACCGATCTTGCCGAAACTAATTGAACTCCTTTCGATTTTTCGGAGGAGAAAAGAGAGTGAGTTTTGTAGATATAACATGGAATACGGAGGAAATATAATTGCTATAATTTTTATGGCTGAGGATGCTTCTAGTATTGCGTTCCAAAAATTATTCCGATTACTTTTATTAAAAAATAATATATTAATATTTTATATTATTACTATAAAAATGAGAAACTTACCTTCGTCAGTAAAGAAAGGATATTTTCATATTTTGTTGGATTCGGGTCGGTTCGGATAGTAACGCTTATATTCTTTTTTTGATTTCCTGAAACTAACTTCATTAGGTGAAAAATGTTTCATATAAGTAATATAAAGAAGAAAATATATTTTTGAAGGTGTGTTTTTTTTATGTTGCATTTGTGCAACAAAGAGCATTTCAGGTCTAAAACGTAAATATTCGAGTAAAATTCGTGTACCCAAACTTTTAGATCCAAATCTCAAATTAAAATTGGACAAGTACCTTTATTGGATTTTATAAGGATTTTTTCCGAAGTTAAGTTCCAAGTTAAATAAAATCCGGATGAAGGTTACATTTTTACTGACTTCTGATCTAAAAACAATTAATAACCCATTTCTAATATAATTATTGTTTTACTAATATTGGAAACGTCGTTATTTTTATTATTCTTTGCAAGAAAAAAAAAAAAAAATACAATCAGTTCGTAGTTTGTTAATTCTTCCAAATATGGAATTATTATTCAATAGCTTTTTTTTTTTTTTAAATATGATGCATTTATTAAATCTTATTCGGCATATAATTATTTACTTTTAAAATTACAATTTCATAAACTATATTGACAATTAAACAAACAAAAGAAGAATAAATTTAAAAAAAAAATGAATAGTTCAGTAAAGTATAATTAAAAACTATTATGTGACTAGTACTGTGCCTCCATCTGAGAAGGAGTCTATTATTTTAATCAAGGTGGATACGCAGCTTTGGATTCCGGATAGAATAATCCTATTCTCTTGTTTTTGCCAAGTAGAGCATTTCCTGTACCTTGGAAATGTTTTTCTCTATTTTGAGACACTCATCATATGAAGGTGACGTGACGACAACCCCATCCTGCTGTGAGTCTCACTTTGAAATGGCGCTATACATACAATGTCCTCCACCATTGCCAACATGGGTACAACCATTATGGAAAAAGTAAAAAAAAACATGAAACATTCTTACAGAATGAACACATTCTATCCTCTGGACTCGCTCTCGATTTATTGGTTAAAAGTGAAGACGTTACTAACCTATATTTTAGCCACTTCTGATGAGAATCGTTTGGCATTCGTTTGAATCGATGAAGTGGAGTTGTTTTCAAAAAATAGATAAAAAATAATTTTCTGTGTTGATTAAACATTACTATATGAAAGGTAAAATATCTCAAAAGACTTGATAAACATTATGGGGACTTTGCAACTTCAATCAGAATAGTTTATAAGTGGTTTCAAAATTTTTGGAGTGGCTATATGGGCACAAGTTGATCCCTGTTGAGGTCACTACTCCAGAATCATGATATGGTGATGGCTGACAGGAGAGTGAAGGTGCCTGAGATTGCTAGTCCTGTGGGCAACTCGAATTGGAAACCTATTTCTATTAATTTTACTCGAACAACTTCATAGTCGTTATGGATTGGTTTTGAAACGGTCCAATAACTATGAATAATATGTACCTGTAATAGTTTTACCCTTTTCCGGATAGTCGATGAGGATTATTCCTTGGGAATCCAAAAGCTTAATCTGCCCAACCGATTCCTCAATTCAAACGAATCCCAAACAGTCACAAATTGACCGATCTAGCTGAAAGTTGGTATGTGGTCTTACAAGAGAATCTACGAACTAAAAATAACCTTGTTAAACGCCAGTAGTGCCATCTCTTGGACTTTGCAAGACTTTTCAAACGACCTCGTTTATACGAAAATCAGCCGTTATTATAATTTGATTTTAAATATTTTTGTGTTTCATATCTTATTCTAAATATTACAATTGAATTTATCTTAATTTAATTTCCTTTTCTAATAATCTCGAAAAATGTAAAACCCGGCCTTTTACTTGTATTTTATTTTTCAAATATCTCAGCTTCAAGGATAAATATTTGAGAGTACTCATTCATTGATATTTATGAAAATAGTTACATAAGACAAATATATTCAAACATAGTAGTTACATTCTACATACCTACAGACCCAATCTATCTTCATTATTATAAAAGCGCAAGTATATAATTGTATATTTTGTTAGGGTTTTACAGGAATCTTACAGATACATAAGTACTCTGTATGAACATTGTACAATGTAAATATATAAAATATAATCATAGTAAAGAAAGTTAATTGAGCACTATGTAATATACATACAAAAAAAAAATCCAACTTAAATAAACAAATACATTATAACATATTGAGATAAATACTACAAACAAAAAGAAGCAAAAGAAAGACAAATTATTTAACCCATAAGTAAACACTCAATGTTCAATTTGTGTCTAACTATCATTACTAACTGTACTAAAAAAATAATTGAAAATGATTTAAAATACATTGCTTTATTCATATCTAGGGGAGAAAAAAAGGTATAGCTGTACAAACCCTTTTTTCGGATATCAAACAACTACAGACACAAAATTGACAGGACAACGAAGGCTATGGAACTTCGTGGCTCAATGGACAACGCACTCTTTACAAAATTATAACCTTTAACTCAATGACGTAGATTCACGTCTCAGTCGTTCCTAGAGTAAGATATATATTTTATGTATGTGGAACTCAATGACGATTCCCATGTCGGATGGAGTAATTATAATGTCTACATATCCTTAATCAGTGCAACTAACTCAATCTGACCTGTGATCAAGTTTAGTAATGACTACCTCAAGAGTTTCTCAATATGTCCATTTTTAGTAAGTCAATAAGTTTGGATTTTTTTTTTTCAATTATTCCTACTAAATTGTTTGTCGTTTCAAAGGTCAAACTTGTCAAAGTTGATAAATCACTAAAGCCCCCAACTTTCAATCTCTGATCAGTGTCGTCTCATCAAATACTATGCCCTGGCGAGAAAGTCTGGGATTACAATCTACATATTACTGTCTGTGGCTTGTAAGGAACTTATTCTCAATCGATCATTGGTTTTCAAACTTCACAAGGAGTTCAGAAACGGTGGGGAGATCATTGAAGATAATCGAGTAAAATCTGCAAAGCCAACCAAAAGCATCAGAAGAATATTGACCTCGTGAGTAATATTATAAACTCTGACATTTCGTTTAAAAATCAGGGAGATTGCCTTTGACCTTCACCTTTCCTATTGTTTTGCTTTCTATATAATTCATGATGACCTTCACCAACGCAAAAGGTCAAAACGTTGGGTTCTTACTGAAGGCCACAAAACCAATGATCTGGAGATGCCAGGGAACTTCTAGATACATTTTTTTAACCATAGAAAAATATTTTTGGAGAGTTTGGTCACCATATATGAGCCATGGGTCGTGTATTAAACCCCCTGAAAACAAGAAAATCTTTAATCAAAGGCTTCTAGTAGGAAGCAATCCTCTCATAAAAGACAAGGTGGTTGAAAGTGAGAAAAAAAAAAGAAGTTTATTGTCTTATTTGACTTCAAGAGCATCATTTATAACACATGCATGTCTAAAGACCACACCATCTACTTAGAGTACTATCTACATATCTTACAATCATTTCTGAAACATTTGACGAAGAAAAGACCAGAGAAGACTGCCAATGGATGGATTCTGCATCAAGACCTCATCTCTCATAGTACACCATGGTTTCATGACTTTAAAATAATAAAAAAATTCCCTCAGGGTCCTTATTCTCGAGACTTAGGTCCATGCAACTTTTACCTGTTTACCTAAAACTGACAAAAGATATTTCAGGAACGTGTTTTGGAACCAAATAGGAACTAAAAATTAATTAAAAACTAATATTAATTATCAAGGAGAGCTGAATGAAAATAATGAAGATGAGATGAAAATAAAACCAATAATTTGAGGGATCGACACCAAGAGAAGATCACAGCAAAAGAAGCAGGCTGATATCAATAATTTAAAAAAATATTTGTGAGTAGTGGAGCCAAAAAGTAGTTTATTGGATAATTATTTAAAAAATATATATAATATTAACCTAATCAATGAATAAACTAAGTGGTTACTAAAGTTTAGGGACTGACTATTATGAAGACACTGGATTCCGAGCAGCTATAGCAACTGGGAGTTAAAACCTAAAGAATAAATGAATCTGTTACTACAAGTAACAAAATAATTATAAGCATAGGTATTAAATAAATTAATAAAAAAACCTACACCTTCAACCAATAAATTTTTGAAGTCAATCACTTGGCATGAGAATAATCTATGTTGCTGTAATAAAAAACGAATAAATCAGACCAGAACCCTAATCTATATCATTTTAAAATCAATTAAACCCTATTCGACAGATAGAGTTACACCAATTAGGTATTAGTTGACATTTTAGTATAAGGGCGTCTGCAAGATTACATATTTGCATATGTTTTTTTTTTTTGGGAAGGGGGAAGGGGTGAAAGGGCTTGGCTTTTCTAATTCTATTGAGAAAAAAAAATCCAAATATTACAATTTTTTTTAAAGATTCAGAAATCCTTATCTATCCACTACAAATTTCAAATATTAAATTTTTGAAAAAGAATTTCAAATATTCATAGATATTGTCAAAAAATGAGTAATTTGAAAAAAATAGAAAAAAATTGTTGTAATAATTTCAAAAATAAAATTTCAATAATTAAATTTTTGTAATACAAAATTTCAATAATTAAATTTTTGTAATACAAAATTTCAATAATTAAATTTTTGTAATACAAAATTTCAAATATCTATAAATGTTCACAGAAAATATAATTTTTGAAAAATTATATCTTTTGTAAAAAAATATCATAAATAAAATTTAAAAAAAAATTAAATTAAATATTCATAGATATTCTCAAACAGTATTTTTTTGAAAAAAAATATGAAAAATTAATTTTAAATAATAATTTTTTGGTGAAAAAGTTTGAAAAATGAAAACTTTTTGATCTAGAATTTTCAAAAGACAAATTTCAAACCTTAAATTTAAGAAAAAAATTCAATTACTTATAACTATTCGTAGAAAATTAAATTTTTGGAAAAAAATTCGCAAAACGTGAGCTAATCTGAAAAAAAAAAAAAAAAATTTTTTTTGCTCTGCTCAATAAATTTTTCCAAATAAGCGATACTTTAAGAAATAAAAGAATTTAAAAAAAAAAATTAGCAACATTTTTGTTCAAAAATTTTCATCCTCACGAAAAAAATGTCTTGAAAAAAAAATACTATTTTTTTTTAATTTGGGGGGCTGCAACTCCTCCATTCCACCCCTGCAGACGTCCCTGTAGTACGATTGGATATGAAAAACTCACACACATTGATTCCAGTAATATAATAAGAAAATGGATATCACAGACTTTAGTCTTGACCTTCATATAACAAGACTGATTTCAAAACAAAAGCAAAAATTAGAAGGACCTTAAAAAATGTATCCGATCTATAAAATAACATCACAAAAAGATACCTTCATATCAAAGGGAATCCTATAAACAACTAACACAACCTTCCTCTTCAATTCATTCATTCATTATATAAATAACCAACAAGAGGTTTTGTGTAAAATGCTATTTCATCTATTCAATCTAGTTCTTTCATGCAAACTTTTTTCTTCAATTTACAAAAGACAAATGTATTTGTATAATCTACATTCAGCACATATACTGTACTGTAATGAGATATTAAACGAGAATAGCGAATTGAATTTTGTAACCTTATTTAGTCTGTAAAAGCTCCTTTTCCTTAACTCTTCTCCTCTACCCTACATTATCCACATTTCACTGACGAGATAGCAAAAGTAGATATGTAAGAGGAGATCATCTCTAAAGAACATTGAGTGTGCGAGATGATAAGTCTACCTACATATGATGATGATAAATCCGTAGTTCTTTCCCTGTCTCTTCACTTATACATATATTATATAATAAATGTTCTCCTATCGATAAAGAAGAATATAATAATCATATTTTTTTTATACATATATAAAGTATGAGTAAAAAACTAATAGAGAGAGAGAGAGAGAGGGGCATACATACAGACATTTCAAGTACGTGTTTCCCCTTTCTTATGTGTATTATGATGTGAAGTGTCTCGCATAATATATACTGACATATAAAGACAAAGATAATGACGAAGAAGGAGTCTTATACTTAATGTTAGTAAAAAAGTACTTTCTGAGTAATAATAATTCTTACATTTCCCTAAATTTTAAATCTTTTTTTTGTATTGTTAGTACGCAATGCACATTCCCTTTTTTTATATTCAAGTTTTTCTTTACTAGTGTTGTGGTCTCAGTCTGAGACCAAATTCCCCAACCCCCCTCTTCGGTCTTAAACTTTTATTTTTTCTACATCTCATTTCTAACACTTAAAGAATAATCTACTCCCTTTTTGACTGTCAACTCTCATTTTTTCTGTTTCTTTTCCTATAATCAGTGTTGTACGTGTTAATTGATTCATTTTTAATTAGCTGTGAACTATTTTCAACAATCATTATTGTATAATAATTAAATAGTTGGAAAGACGCGACTAAATGCTAACTGATTTTGCCTTTTTACTACGGGGGAGGTTGTTAAAATCAAATTAAATTTTAGGCCAGCTTTTTGGAAGTTAATTTCATCTTTTAAGCACTCAAGAAAAATGATTTTTAATTTTTGGCCTCTCCTACCCCAAGTATTACTTTTTAACATATGAATACGTATTTCTTAAATCTATTTTCAAAATAATAAGAAGAAACTCGCGAATGTCGTGATCATTAATGCCTTTTTATGGTTATAGCAATAGTTATCTAACATTCCAAGTATAAAAAGTAAAGTTTTAAGGTCACAAAGAAGGTAAAATTCGGCTATTTTTTTAATTTTAGCTTGTGTAGTAGGGTGGCCAATTTTTAAGGTGACATGTTAATTTGATCTTCTGTCACATTATTTAATAAAAAAATAATGTTAGTAAAGTTTAAGACTTCAAAGACCGCTTTTTGAACTCTATAGTAATTTGAAAATGATTTTTTAACAGCACTCTCTATTTGTAAAGTTATGTTTCTGAATTTTTGAAATTTGAATTTTAAAAGTTTGATTAAAGTTCTTTTTCTCAAATGGTGCATAGGAATATAAACCTTATTTTTCTTTATGAAGTTAAACAATGTAGTCCCAGATAACATTTTTTTTTCTTTTCTAAAGAAACTCTTTTTACACTACCGATGAATATCAAAGAACTAGAACCAAATTATTTATATCTTTGAAAAATTATTAAGGTTATATGGAACAAAGTAACTCGATGGACAACAGGCTCTAGATAAATTATTCAATAGATTTTTATTTGTGTAGGATTTTGCCCGGTCCTTCCAGAGGTGGAACATAAAAAAAAAGTTGGAAGATCGCTGTATGACTTTAAAACCGAAGTCTAACACTAGTTTTTACAAGATACATACATATAAAGGGTGGTCCAGATAATTTTGAAAAATATTTTAAAGGCTTATAAGGAACGATATAGATTGGGTCAACCCATATTTATTTATTTATTTGAGGGATACATTTTATTTCATTCAATTATTTATAATAAGATCTACCTTTCTTGATAACTTTGGCCACCGGAACCTTTGACCGTACCCAGGCGACCTCGTGTGGATCAAGCCTTGCCATTTTACAGGTAACTGACTTTTTCAGGGCCTCAATAAACAAATGATACTTGGCACATACTTGACCCTCCCCAGAGATATAAATCACATGGATTCAGGTCTGGGCTGTTTGAAGGCCAAAAATCCATTTTTAAAAGTGCACCCATTTTGTGGTCAACAAATCCTGGACTTTTTTTTTGTCCCTGTGGGTCTGTGGCCGAGGTTATCAAGAGAGCAGGATTTCATTATAAATAATCGAATTTAATTAAATTTGTGTTTGAAAAAATACAAAATTTATGGCTCTACTCCATTTAGTTTGTTCGTTATAAGACTTGAAATATTTTCCCAATTTATCTGAACCACCCTGTATAATGTATTATACATATGTTAAAAGTACGTAATTGCTATTATGTTTTTATAACTCTAGCTTACAATGTCTAACCATACTAAGTTGAAAAAACAAAATAATAATTTGATTTGTAATGTACATGGATGTAATGAAATAACATATATATTTGAGTTTCTTAGAAGTCCCATTAAGTTTTTCTTGATTTTTTTTTTGCTCACAACATGGCTCAACATACATATACTTTTAATGAAAATGAAACTGTCAGTCTAGAATACGATAAGTTGAGTTGTTACTCTTCAAAAATATAGTTTAAATTAGGTATGCAGTTAGTCATTTAAATGTCTCTACATATTTCTTTATCACACTTATTACAAAAGTTGAATTCTATCTGAAAAAATTATTGTTTCTGGGATCATATTGCTTTTTTTGGGGGTGGGGATTTCCATAGAAGACTTATGGTCAGAGTTGAAATTGCAGAGCTTTACTATTATTATGTTTAGTTCCAGAGCTAGAGTTCCTGAATGCGTCACAGTCTGGTGGATGGACACTATAAAAATGCAGCTGTAAGTTTGCTAGAGACTGTATTATTAGGTGTATAGTTTACTTGCTGACAAGCTTTGGAGTTTTTATTTCCTTTCTTTTTAAATTCGAATTTAATTTGGAATCTTCTATTTCAAATTACCTCAATCCCTCCTTGAGTACCAGAAGATTTAGAATAACTGGCTCTTTTACTAAGACATGCCCCTCATTGTTACTTGGGCTTGTACAGTTTTATGCCATTGCTTTTCAAATTTTGAATGTCCCTTATAAAGTGGGATACAATAAAACACTCTCTGAGGGAGTAAGAACAACAAATTTAAGAAAAATTTGTTTTAAAGTTATAAAAAACAATTTGCCTCGTCTATAAATTACGTTTCAATACGTTTTATTGATTTGTCCCTTTTTAACAATTTTTTAAAATATAATGAATGTAGATATGAATTAATATACTTATCATTTTATGCTTAGTTTGAATTCAGCCATGATAAGATCTACAAAAAGACTCGGAGGAATTATTTTTTTTTTTTTCTACTAATTCCACCTTTTCATTTTATCAAAATTATTTGACTTTATTATATGGTTAATAAATTGGGATTCGATAAGGGGATAAAAAATAAAAATTATACACTTCTTGAGACTCCCATGAGCAATCAGTGAATCCACATAGAGTTATCTAATTATTTGGAAGTAATTTTTTGACCTTACTCACAAAAAATATATATTTAATTTTGTTCATTTTTGGAGGAACACCATTTGAAAATACAAAAGATTATATGTTATGACAGGCTTTTAGTACCTTTTTTGTTATTATTTCCTCTACATAAAACTAATCCATTTTCTATTATAATTGGTTTATTAAAAATAAATCAATTATTTATTTTTCCAATAGTCAGCTTTACTAATGTCTTTTTCTCGCGTTGTATAAGTGCTATTAGTTTACACTGGATAGCTTTAGAAAGATAAGATTTCGTAATAAAAAAATTTACTAATCAGTTTTGTGATTGTTTGATTTAGTATTGCTTGAGTGAGCGTCAAAGAGTGGCAGCAGCAAAGAAAAAATACGTTCTTTTTTAAAGTTTTTATTCAAAAAAAAAAAAAAAAAAAAAAAAAATCCGCAAGTGGCTGAAAATGTGACATGTATTGATGGTATCGATATTGTAACAACCAATCAAGCAGTATTTTGGTTTTATTTAATTCCGTTCCTGTAATTTTAATTAATTTTTTGTCGTCAAAGGTGAACCATACTCTGGAAGGCCATTTGTCGAAAATGCGTATAAAATAGTGGAGATATAAGGGATATACCTATAAGGAAATATATCCAACCGTCATTGTTTTCATTTCTAAGAAATTCTAATCAATATTAATTACGAGTGAAAAGGTTCTAAAAAAGGGGTGATATATATTTTTGTGTACTGAAAAATGGTCTTTTTTTCTTGTAAGCCCAACTAGGAGAATTGCTAGTTGGGCTTACTCCAAAATCAGCAATAAACATTAATAGGCAAAAAATATAAAAAAAAATTATATATGTATACATATTAATTCAAAATAATTCATTTCTTTTTACTAAACCTTACATTTATAGCGTATCAATAAAAAGGTAAACGCTACACATTTAAGAATCTAGAAACAGCGTGTATGCTCCTGGCTGTACACATATTTTTCTTTTAGGAAATAGTTACTAAATGGAATCAGACAGTCGTCTGCTAATTCAAACAAAAAGAGACGAATGTTTGGAAAATTACAAAACAAAATAACACAAATACCTTTTGTCGTGAAACTTTGGACTTGTAATGCTTCTATGGGCGGATTTTTTCTTATTTTATAAGAATTTATAAAAAACAAAACAAAACAATGATAAAACTACAAAAAAGCACAGATAATAATTGTTATAAAATAAAAGTGTTTATTTTCTTATTTCAGAATTTCACACAATCAAATATATTTTCTCCCTCCTTCCTTCTACTATTATAATTTGATTTAAATGCTAAGGTTAAGAATACAATGTATGTATTCCATGCAGTGTGAGAGTGTAGCACAAAAGTCTGTAATGCATCATATACTTACCTACTTAGGTATCCTGCATACAAGTTACGATTTCTATACAAGGTAAGGATTGTATATGCAAATTCTACAAGTTACAACTTCTTTGTCCCATAATGCATTATTTAATTACAACATCCATCATATCAATTACCCATAATATTATAATTAATATAAATATGTGCATTTAAATATTATAACGTGCTTCATAATGCTTAGCAATCAATGATTTTCATCAAATAAGTCATAATTTAGAGTAATAATAGATTTACCATGAACTAACTTCCTACGGCTTTTTGGAACTTTGTAGTTTTTCGGAAAAAAATTCCAAAAATCCACAGCTGTTCACAAATAATTAGATTTTTTTTTGAAAAATCCATATAAATTTTCAAAAATTAAATTTTTTGGAAAATAATTTCAAAAATCCAACGTTGCTCTCAAAAAAAATCAAATATTACGTTTTTTTAGAAAAAAAATTAAAACTTTACAGTTCTTAACAAATAATAAAATTTTTAAAAGATAATTACAAAAAATAAAGTTTTTGATATTACTTTTTTTTTGAGAGAAATTTCAAAAATCCATAGCTATTTACATAAAATTAAACTTTTTGGACAACAAATATATTATATTTATGAAAAAAAAATATTTTAAAAGTAAAATAAATTTCGTATATTAATTTTCAAGATTTTTTTTTTCAAATATTAAATTTTCTAGTAGTAATATAAAAATCTTTAATTGTGGGGACAACAGATTTCCGGCCCATCCCCTGCAGACCCAAGGGCCGAGGGTTACATCATTGTGAAATACACAAACCATCTCTTGGTTTAAAAGTCTACTCGCGCATCACAAGAGTACTGAGTGAGGACTTCAAACTTCCAGTAGCATTGAACAACAATTTAGTGCCCAATATTTTTAAATATGAGGTTTCAATTGTTAATGCAATTACAAGTTACAAGAGTGTAACTTGTAATTGAATCACTTTTCCATTTATATCTTTTTATTTTATCATACATAAATATAAATATGCAACACCATGCCAAATTTACACTTTTAAAGGATGTGCCTGTAAAGTATATGTTTTGAGATTGCAAGGGATGCTCCAGATCAGAGATCATGTACAGTTATCCCTTACAAAGTGGTCCATTAAAATCTGAACACTTTGAATTTATATCTTCAACAAGATATAATATATATATTAACAGTAGAATTTCAACAAAATTAATTCTATGTATAAATAGATGTGTGTCTGAGCTAACTTAATAAATAATGTTACTGCCCTTAGCGGCAATGATGAATCCCAAGCGGTGGTATAAGGTCTGGCACTTGCGTCGGATGTAGTCCTCTGTCATGGTGTTCCAGTGCTGGCTGGCAGTGGCTTTGAATGACGGTTACTGCAGCCCTTCTCCTCGACATGCACTTAAAAGGTTTACTCGAAGGGGATGGCATCAGTATTTTAGCAAAGCCAAAAGAGCTCAAAAGAATTATTCTAAAGTGTTTTGCAACGAAAAAGATGAGTTTTGTTCATTGCTGGTGTCAAAAGTTCTTCTCCAACCGCACAAGGCTATTTCTACCCACTTTTTTCTATATCTCTGTGGACAATCTAATGATAAACTCTGAGATATCTTGCATAGACTATCATGGACTTAAAGGTATTGGCCTGAATTGATTTCTTTAACTCATCTTTTTCCTATTTGACCTTTTTGACTTAGTCTTCTTCCTCTGCAACGTTTCAGACTTGCTGATGGACGTACAGTAAACGTCATGGAGACACTTAGCTGCTTGAAGTGGAAATTCGTCAATTAGGTTCAAGTGTCATTTTCTCGACTTGCACATAAGCTAAAGAGCTCAGATTTGTTTTGTTTTGTAACTAATTGTTTATGCTTTAATATATATTATCCAATTAACATTAAAGTATAAATAACTAGATTTGTAGAAATTATTACCTATAAAGAGTGATTAAAGAAAAAAAATAACAACCCAAAAACTTTTTATTGTAAATAAGCTATTATGATTATTTATTTGATTTTTAAAGAGAGAACATCTACTGTGAGTTTTAAAAATACCTTAACACTTCACTTCCAGATTAGTTTTTTAAACTACTAATTCAACTTGGTGAAATTATCAACAGTTATGTGTATATAAAACTTTATTTGACAGATTTAAAGTATATTTGATCATTAATATGATATCCATTGATATTTATAATGATCTCCTGGAAAATCTTACAAACTATATAAATATAGTCCTTCTTAATTTTCTCAATCCTTTTTGACTAGTGACTTCAATTTTTACATTAGGTATTTGGAAATCAAGGGTTGTTTGAATAGTTCGTGCAAAGCTCGAGAGATGGCAGTACTGGAACGTATTGAGGTTATGTTTAGTTAGTAACGTCTTTTGGAACTACACAGACCAACTTTCAGCCAAATAATTTTATTTCTTTCTGTTTGACATTGGTTAGAATCGAGGAAGTGTAATGAGTTTACAGTTTATAAGGGGTTTCAAAATTTTCGGAGTCGCCATATTCAACAAGTGAGGTTGAACGTTCTGGACGTCCTGTTGAGGTTACTACTCCGGAAATCATTGATAAAATTCATGATATGTTGATGGATGACAGAAGAGTGAAGGTGCCCGAGATTGCTCGTGCAGTGGGCATCTCAAGTTGGAACCCTATTTCCATTAATTTTGCTGCTGGTAATGTGTGAGCTTTTGCATTGGCGTTTTTCTTGCTGCTCCGTTTTCAAGCTATCCAATATCGATGCATAATATGCACGTGTAATAGTTTTACCCTTTTCTAGATATTTGATGAGGATTATTCCTTGCAAATCTAAAAGACAGTTGCCATAATCTTTCCGGCCTATTCCTGTATTCAAACGAATTCCAAACAGAAATAAATAGACCGAGAGTTTCAATTTATGAATCGTGGGCGGAGAATAACGAAGGCATAGTTAGAAAGCCTTGTATGGCCTTCAAGATCCGTTAAGAACCCATTAACGAGGCTGATTGTAGCTATATTAGCTTTAAGTTATAGCCAGCACATTTTTTGATGTATTTGATGAAGTTTGAGGGGCGATTGGTAAATAATCCGACACCTGCTCTAGGAAAGTATTGATTAATTATAGACATACTATTTTTTTTACTTGTTACGTATAGTTTATGGAAGATCCATTTGATAGAAAATCCCGCTAATATAAGAAACAAAACGCCTATACTATTTTTTTCTGAAAGTAGATATTGATACCTGGTTAAATAACATGTTCCTGTGTACAGGGTTTCTCTCTGTTCAGATGTGTTGCTGACACATAACACAAACAGAAATTGTGTAGTTTTTTAATTATGCACGTACATAGGAAAGATGTGGAAAAGTGAATGTACTAGGCATAGTAATGAATGCACTGAGAGCAGATATTTCAAACATGGTAGAAAGACAATTTGTAACGTATAATAAATATTTAATTATTTCTTGATACTTTTGTTTACCATATATTCGGATCCTAATATTTCCTTTTTCCACTTTCAAATTTACTAAAGCAAAGTAAACACAACTATACAGAAATGTATGTTTACTTAATACAGATTTTTCCACTTGTTCTCCGTATGTAGTTCAATAACTTTCTAGCTGAAATTGAATTGAGAGCCTTCATCAAAGACTTTCATTCCGTGGACTCTTTCTTAGATATATGTATATATGCGTAATATATACTCGTAAGTCCAATACAATCTTCCTTCAAAAAATATCCTAAAGTATACTCCATGAGCTATGTATGTATGTAGAGGGTGCACAAACTGTCTATGCCGCCACTTTGGTGTGATCTCCTAGACAGCTGATTTTTTTATTTTTATATGGTAGCTTGTTTAAACTTGCACTTGTTGGAAAAATGGAAATCAATTGACGAATTCCTTGTCCCAAATATTTCGAAAAGGCATGGATCCCTCCTTGGAATCAACGCCAGGATTGACAACATAACAATTACTTGACCACAAAAGTCTCAGTGAGACCTTTTTTTGCAAAGTAAATGTAAGTTGAGGGCGGTGCTTTTGAGGCAACATCAATTCGGGTGGAGGACAAAGGTCAAAGTGAATTTGTCCGGACACAATAATTTGTGATCAGAATCCAAAAAATCGTCCTAGAGGATCTATGTAAGTCCATTTGAGCAAATGCTCGAGAGATTAGACGGTCAATGTTGTTTATGCAGCTTTTCATTCAAGAAAACCTTCCTTAATCCTGATACAAGATGAGAAAAGGACCATGTGCCTAAAAAGAGCTTAAACTACTTCCAAAAGCTCTTTAACCGCCTCAAGCCCCAGCATCATCGACACATACTCTAGTGTTTCTTGGACGATATTTTTTTTCGACAGGGCCAGAATATCAAGAACCAGGTGGTTGATTTCTGCCCCAAGGATGTCCCTGACTTATGCAGACGAAGTTCCCAGACCGTGTCATGATGTTTGGAGTGTTTAGCACTAGATACTTCTGAAAGCTCTGAATGCCTCCTCATATGTTTCCCCAATGCATCAGGGTCAACACTGATGTCTACTTGGACGTGCAAGAGACCAATGTGAATCTCTGAATCGACATGGTTGCCAATAGGAGGCCTTACATGTGGCAGCAGGAATCGGGTCCCTGCCACAGCTCAAAATAAAGTCTTTAATGGCTCCAAAACAATTTTAACGACTTCATCTTGACGGTCTTTTGGCCTCCAAACTCGCCAGCTCTGAATTTGCTGAATTTTTATGTATGGTGAGCAATCGAACAATAAACCACCTGCAACTCCAATGGCGAAGTTTACTGAATAAAATCAATGTAAACCCATCAAATTTTTAGAAACTTGTTTAATTTTTTAATGTGATAGTTGGCTGGAGAGAAAATTCCGTTTAAAAAAATCATTCTTGCGGCAAAGATAGCCTGATACCCTGTAAATTAAAGAGTACCTATGCTTGAGAGTCTGTGCTAGAAGTTTCAACTACAACTTCCGGAAATTTCAAAATCTATTTACCAACTCCTGTTTATCGATAACTTAATCACACTTAAATAACAAGAAACATTATAACTAATTAAAATAGAATAATGGATCATAAATACGATAGGAAATATTATCCTTAACAATTATATATGTAAATAATATAATTCATCTAATTGAAAAAACAAAAAACAAAACTTGTGCTTGAGGAAGACGATTGACAATGAATTCATGTGGTTAAAGGTAGGGGAGGTCCGTCAACCGCCTGATGTCGGCCTTCAAGAAAAAGTCTGGTTGCATCCAATGGGAAGGCCATAAATCACGCTTTATAATATAGGGTGAAGGCTGATGAGTAAGTCAAAATTCTGGACACCGAATCTTTCCCCTGGATCAAATCCACCGTTGGGAATTCTCCCTAAATGTTCCCACAAGATGCAGCGACCTCCCCACACTGCAAAAAAACAACAACAACAATAGTGCCTCCAAAGCCAACATATACATCAGGGTAAAATACTTCTGGCCGCCACAGAGCCGATACCTCAACCCCCTACACTATTACATCTAATTTGTACGTGGTGTCTAACGCCTTCAGGAGAAGTCACAACAGCACCTGCACCCTGAAGACCTCCGTCAACAAGGCTGGACCTCCATGAGTGCCAAGTACATTCAGAAGGTCTGCTTTAGCTTGTGCCACACCCTGGAACTACTCACCATCAATTCTGGGGGAGTATACATTGACAAAATGATGTTCTTTGGATTTCAATTAATAGTTAGTAAAATTGTTTCCTAATTCCATCAGGATCCTTGCCATTGACTTCAATACTTTGTGTGATAAAATTGGTGAATAATAACTGTTGGCCCTGTAGATTTTTTATGATTGTTATATGTACATAGGCAAAATTGTTCCTCTTTCCAAATTATATCATTAGTTTCTCGTAACAGATTTAGCAAACATTGAATTTTCAGTAAATATTGGGTCTTTGCTCCTGCTATTATAGGAAGGTAATAGTTATTTACATAATATATTTACAATGGTAAGATGAAAAGTTATCCACCTCACAATCAAATATAGAGAGAAAAAAAAAACATTTCGAAAATAACTGTGAGTGTTTTTAATGTTTTTGAATTTATTTCCAAAAATTTAAAATTTTCTATGAATAACTATTAATAATTTTTTTGGAAAAAATTTGATACTTGGATCTTTTTGTAATAAACTATTGAGTTTTGGAATTTTTTTTAATCCAAAGACGAAGCCCCCCCCCCGTATAATTCCGGGAACGCCCCTGCAGGTCGATAACTTTTCACCTGAACATAGTATTTAGTTAGTTACATAAATATGAGTTATTTGTTGTATATCCTATCCGTCTAATTAGTTAAATTCCTATTGAATAATTGCTGCTTTACATATGTACACCTATTTACCACGATACATAGAAACAAACAAACAGCCTGCATTTAACTGTATTTAGTTAATTGCAGCAGCAAGGAGAGAGAAGCAGACACTTATACATCCAATATATAGGTGTAAGTGTGTATATAATATCTTACTAATTAGTTTTTACATCATGGATTTACACAGTTGCATCGACCTATGTATATAATAATGGTAGTATCATGACATAAGAGACAAAATACCTATTAATTATAATAAATACTCTTGCATTCAAAACGATTCATTTATTGTGTAATGTCCACAGCTCTACTTTTTTTATGGAAGAACATTAGTTACACATTAAAAAAAAACGTGACATATTATATATCAACGAGGGTCGTTTGAAAAGTGCATGCAAAGTCCGAGTGATGGCACTAATGGTACATATCGAGGGTATGTCTCGTTATTAGTATATCTTGTAAGAACACACACCAACTTTCAGCCTGATCTATCTATTTCCTTTTTTTGGCATTCGTTTGAATCGAGGATTCGGCAGGAAAGATTATGGTGACTGTCTTTTGGATTTACAAGGAATAATCCTCATCAAGTATATGGAAAAAGGTAAAACTATTACAGGTGCATAATATTCATCATTATTGGACCGTTTGAAAAGCGAGCTGCAACTAAAACGCCTACGATTGTCCCACAAAAAAAAATCATTTTCCATAATGACAATGCACCAGATCACTCACACCTCAGCAGTTGTGGTTGCAAAATTAATGGTAATAGGATTATAATTCGAGATGACCACAGCACTAGCAATCTAGGCACCTTAACTCTTCTGTTGTCCAGAACATGGTTTTTATTAATGATTTCCGGAGAAGTAACCTCAAGACGGCGTCCAGAACGTTCAACCTCACTTGTACCCACTATGAAAATTTTGAAACCACTTATAAACTGTTCTAATGAAAAGTGCAGAGTCCCCATAATGTTTACCAAGCTTCTTTATAGTCTCTTGTGTTGTTTTGCCTTTCATAAAGTAATTTTCAAAAACATATTAAATTCTTTTTCGTCCATTTTTTAAAAATCACTCTAGTTCCTCGATTGAAACCAATGCCAAACAGAAATAAATTGACCAATCTGGCTGAAAGTTGGTGTGAGTTCTTCTAATAGAATGTACTATCTCTCAGACTTTGCACAGACTTTTCAAACTACCCTCGTATGTTGAGCCAAATCCATCTATTGATTAAATTTATGAAAAAATAATATTATTCTGTTGTTATATAAAATTAGACCAAAGATTATTTGATTTCCATTGAAAAAATTAATTATTGATTCATATATTCAATGTTAATATATTATACAAATTATTCAGATTGTTAGATCTACATCGATTGGGACTTTTCTTTCGGTCGAGACAGTACACTGAAATTCAATTATTTTCAAATCGGGGAATAATTTTTGTCTTTCTGAATCTATGGATTGATTTTCTCCCCTTACCTGATTTATGAGTTATATAAATATCAACTCAAAAAACTCCCACACTATTGATGCGTTATGTAAATTATTTGTAAGATATTCCATATTTGCTCAAAAGTTTCGAATTTGAATTATAATATGTGTTACTGAAGAGGTAAGAGATGTGACATTTCAGATATCTTAAAATATTTAAAAAAATAATTATATTTACCGAGTGGGGACCCAAAACGTGCAATAACATGGCTAAATTAAAAAAGAAAAAAACAAAAACTGTGATTTCTATTGAATCAAGAAAATACAAATACCAGATGATTCATGGAAATCTGAGCACTTACAGATTCAAAAATTAATGAAAGCTGAGATATTGAAATTATTTGATATTTCATTATGATAAAGCATTAACAATTAGTTACAAATCAAAACAAATGTGACACCTTACATACAAGTTCAGAAAATTACAATTGAACATATTTACAAATTTCCATTCGCAAACGTCAAGCAGTTGGATGCTTCCTGTACCAGCGTTTTGCAGTCAACAAGTTCGTAACGTTGGAGAGGAATAAAATATCTTTCAAAGAGGCTAAAGAATCAGACGCGTTAAAGAAAACAGCCCAGGACGGTCCACTCAAGTCCATGATGCCCCATGCAAGAGATCTTTGGGTTTCATACCAGACTATCGAGAGAGCTATCGAAAAAGGGGATGGAAAGAGTCTTATCACTTTTGATATCAGTATTGAAAGAAACACATTTTCACGTTGCAAGACTCTTTTTTGACACTTTTGGCTCCGCTAAACCACTGATACCAACACCCTCGACTGAACGTTTTGGGTGCATATCAAGGTCGAAATGAATTAATGAATGTAAAATTTTTGATCCCCTATTTAAAAAAAAAAAATTATATTTCTCATTTTCTATTTTCTTGACAATATAATTCCGATCTGGTATTTTTTTTAAAGCATATTTCTGGGCTTGTATTTTTTTAAAAGTTTATTTCCGATCTTGTATTGAAAAATATATGTATGTATTTCGGATTTTTCTCTATTTAAATATTCTTCTGTATTTCATTTTTTTAATAAGTTTCGATTTTCTTTAAAATATTTTTAGAATCTATATGTAGAAATGTATCTAGAATCCAGATAGTCTCGTTTATTTCATACTTGGTCAGAAAAATGAGAAATTTTCACTCAAAAAAGGTCAATGTGAGCAATTTTTTGATCGATATTTTATGTGTGAATTGAAATGTCCTCCGTTTAAAAAAAAGTTGGTTTTCATTACGTTTTGTTAATAAATACCATAAATAAAAAAATAGTGCTTATATCCGTCTTTAATTCATCTATTTGACAAAGTAAAAATCTGGAGCGAGAAACCTATATATACTCGTCATCTTGCTTAATACAATAGTATCCTAGATGACGACTGCTCTTCCTCCTTCTCTAGAATATGAAGACATAAAACTTTAAAAGGTAATTAAAGCCTTAATTGCAAAAGTTAGATCATAACCATTAAAAATAATTCCTATGTAAGAATTAAGTGTTGTAAAGAATCCAGAAACGTATGTATGTTTGTACTTGTATTAATATTTTTCTTATTGTCAAAAAGTCAAATAAAATATAACTATTTTCAAGCAGTCAAAAAGTGCCATTAGAGTCTTCAATGTCTTTGACAATTGAACTTTCATGTACAATATACATTTAAATCTTATCCTGAATATTTGACATTTATTGTTTTTACAGTATAGTGTAATCAGGGTTGACGTTATGCAACTTTAACCACTCCGGTTGTAGGGAGCCTGCACTTCCGATAGGCCTCCCAATTGATTGACTAAATAAAAAAATGTAATTAAATAATCTGTGTGAAGTGTTTCCAAAAAAGGTCATTATAAAAATGGGGGGAAAATATTATAAGAAATAGTCATTCTATGTATAATAATATACCATCATTCTTTTTTAAAAGACTGCTGAAAGTCATTTGAAAAAAAAAAAAAAATACTGTATATTTTACTAGCTCATACTAAGCTGACTCTGCCCTAACTTATTAATTATATTCCCTAGACAGATTATAATTTAGGGGTTGCACAATTCCACAATAACTAAATGAGCTACCACGATTCAAGTCATCTCACGTGACTTCATACATTTCGAGTTTTCATACGTAAAAATGTAAATATCTATTTTAAAAGTGACATGATGTCAGTTATTTATTTTGGCAGGCAGCAATTTTACTCTTTTCGCTCTCATATGACTTAATTTGATTATAATTTGACTCTCTAGCTTATTGTATATTTGAATATATCCGTATATCTATTTACGAAATATACTGAAAATAACAAATGAGTCCTTGATGACAAATTTGTAACAATAAACAAGCAATACATGCTTCTATAAACAATGCTGTGCTTTAGGTACCTATGTTCCAGCCTGAATGTTCAGATGACGTAAGGGTTATGTTAACAGTATTTATGCAAAAAAGAATATGCATTCAAAAAAATTGAATTTCAGTGCGAGTCACGTTTAAGCTTAATCAGTCTTCGATAGAAATAGTGTTGTGTCCACTTGAGTCGTTAGAGGTCGACACGAGTCAATAATTTGGAAAAAGAATGAAATAAGTCATAAAATAAAGGCGTAATATATGTCCACTGGCATTTTGAAGATGGTATAAATATTAAATGTATATACGAGGGTGGTCTGAAAAGTTTCCGACGTTTAACGTGAAGCTCTCGTAAATAAAAGCTTGTCACATCTATTAAGCATCTGTTGACAGTTACTCCTCAAAGTTTCAGCAACTTTGCAAGCACAGGGTTTTTTGTAACACTTGTTTGACTGAGTTGATTTGAGTGTTTTGGGAAAAGAGATGAAATCAACTATAGCGCTGTTGGAGCAATTTAGGGGCAATAACTTCGAGGTTTGAAGCCCCTTAATTGATATACATGAAAATTGGATACACCATTATATAACCGAAAGAAAAATACAGTCCAAACAGTGGACTGCAATGATATTTTTAAAATGAAGAGGCAATCACCTTCGTACACAATTATTTTGTAGAGAAAAACGCCAAGAACTATTTGGACAGATTACAGAAATGGAAACATCGCTGGGATAAGTGTATAATAGATTTTCAAGGGAACCATATTGAAAAAAAAAAATATGTTTAGTACCTTTATAAAGTCGGAAACTTTTTAGACCACCCTCGTTTGGGTTCAAGTGTTGCCCCGGGTTCCGTTATTTAAAATGGTGTCGAAAAAAAAAATGCAATTCACTTGTACTTCATTTACTTACCCCCCCCTATTAATATTGGGAACAAGAGTAGAGTTACGTCATCAGTGGGATAATTTTTGTATGAGGCAATGGCTCTACAAAAATGGAAATAGAAGCCTAAATGATTACCTCTTGACTAATCAACAAATTTTTGATAGGAATACAAATAAAATGCTCTCATGTTTATACCAAATTTTTGATTCGAAATTAAAAAAAAATATTTTTAGGTTTTATTTGCTAGTTAGATAATAAATTGTATACAAAAAATTAGCAAATCGAATAAAAATGAAGGTTGTACGAGATAGAAGAAATTCTCATAAAATACTTGAGAGGAAAATACCATGTAACCTGTATTGTTTTCAATAAGAGATTCTCAATCTGACTTGCTTGTCAATTTATTCGTAATTTTTTGTAGTACTGTTCCAAATCCTCGGATATAGAAAGACTTCCATAAATATTCTTTCTTTGTCTAACTTTTAAGTTTTTGGAGCAAGAATTTGGAACAAAATACTATAAATTGAAATTTTTAGGCTGTCCTGATGAAAATTTTCATTGTATCTCCTCTTTTTGGGACTCCTCATTTTATCAAATAATAGTGTACTTCAATATTAAATAGCTGTAGTAAAAGTTCATTCCGACCCCTATAAATTATTGTGTGAGAAAGGCAAAAGGTTGATATTTACAATCTAAAAATTAACAAGTGCTTTATTTTCAGGAACAAAAAAATATCAGGGTACAATTGGGATGATTAAGTTATATATTTTTTTTGTCAGTTTTATATGAAATAACTTATAAATTGTTTGTTGAATATTTTAGTGCTTTTATTTCTTACTATTATTCGAAAACTAGTTCAATAATAGCTTAAAATAATAACATATCCAATTTTTCTGACTTTTTTTCTTTTCTAAGGAACCACCTATGTCGATGGATAGAGTAATGACTATTTTCTTGATTAAACATATGTGAGGTAGGAACAAAGTTGTAAACAAAAAGTGAATCAAGAAGATTTCTTTTTTTCAAGTCAATAATTATTAATTAGTAAATGAAGTTTGTATTGTCTTTTTCTGGAGAGTATTTTATGGGGATTTCTTTCACCCCTAGAACGTTTATTTTGTATTCTCTTTTTTACAATTTTCAACTATATTTCTTATCATAGTTTTATAAAAATGATATTATTTACTTTGTATTTTCATCAAAAATTTGTTGATTAGTCCATAATTTATCCATGTATATAGGTAATAACTGAGGTCTCTATTTCAATTTATGTATGGTTCAAATTAGGTCCATTCCATATGCCTAATGTCGGTAAATTGTTGTCATCCAAACACCATAGATTACGAAAAAACAATGTAGGAACTTTTAGCCACTCTGTGTTCGTTTGGGAGTAGGGGAAAATGTTATTATGTAAGAATTGTTCCAATAAATTATATTGATTTAAAATCGCTTTGAAAAAAAAAAACCTCCTTTTTTATTTTTGAAGCTGAATGAGAGATACGAAACTAACAAATAATATTTTATATATATATATATTTTTTTTTTGACCAGAGCCGATGGTTATTGCCTATAACGGTTGATATATAGTTATTAAAAGTACAAAATAAAATATTATTGTTAGTAAAAGTATTACGTATAAACGTAAAAGTATTAAGATTTAAAAAAACAAAAACAAAAAAACGGTAAAGGGTAAAATAATTTTTTAAATGAAAATAATATTTATACAAATATGTCCAAAAAAATAATTATGTAGGAACCGTTTGAAGTCAGCCTCACTTCCCTGACAAAAGCATAGAACTATGAAACAACAAAGACTACCTGATATATAATAAAAACTATGCTTGAAAATATACTTATATAAAAAAATATATTCACGGATTATACTCTTGTAGAGACATCTGAAAACCTTTCCTGGGCCCGGAGGTAACTAACCACTAAAATAATGTACTTTTATAAAATCGAAAAAGTCGTTCAGTTTCCTAACTTGCACTCGGGGTCCCAAAAGTATGTAAAAAGTAGAAAATGAGATGGGAGGAGTAATGCAAATTAATTTAGACTTAAATAGTTCATGAAGTATTAGTGTAATGTCAATATATGAGATCAATAAACAACAAAGATGAATCTGTTGGCGAAAAGGCTTGTGTTATAGGGAACATTGCATGCAATAGAATATATGCTGGACTTTTCTATGTATTGCTTCATTTACAGAGCCATAACTAATACTTTAGCCTATGGAAACGTCTGTGGAAAAACACTGTAGAAGAGACAAAGTTTATTCAGTAAAATTTAAAAAGAGCCCCCAGAACATTTTTTTCTCAAAATGTAAGAAAATGGAAATGATAAGAAGTCAAGTATCGAAGATATTGCATGAGAGATAAAAAGTTACATTAAAAGCAAATCATTTTCGTTTTATCTATATTGCGTACATGCTTTATAAATTTAGACGTATGAGGACTCCCACACGGGATGATATTTTAGATTTTGTATGTAAAATTTGTGATTTATATTAAATTCACATTTCCATTATTTAAAAATAATGCTAGAGAGTAATAAGGAAGCTTTATATTGTATAATTAAGAAAAGTTGAAGTTGAATAAAGCTCTACCTAGTTACAAATAAAATAAATCATTTTTTTGGCTATTTTAATACACATTTTGAAAACTATTTTTAAAAATACGCATTATACCTCAAATTTGGATTTTTACCTTTATTGCTAAGGGTATACATACAAATTTAACATATAAATATTGTTAAATTAATATTGAAGTATTTAAACTACATTTTTTATAACTTCACTTTAAGAGCTTTTCGGTTCATCTTTACAAAAAGATTATCCAGAGCTCACAACGTGGAGGTAGCTGTGTGTCGATCTCTAACCTTGCCCTTCTTAACCACCCGACTTTGAGCAATGCAGTGGATATGAATTGATTTGCTTGAAATGAGATTTTCCTCAATCAACTGTTCGCAGTATAATCAAGAAATATGGCGAAGTTTGTAATCGTAAAATGCTATTGCTGCACTTGCAAAGAAAAGTGGTCAGGGAAGTCAAAATTAACCCCAGAACAAATACCAAGGGGATTGTAAAGGATTTAGAGAAGAATAGGATTGTTGTTCACAAAGAAGGCTATCATGGGAGAGACGTCCAAGTAAAACACCATTACTTGAACCTCGAAACCTTAGATCAAGATTAAAGTTTCCCAAAGAACACTACGAGAAGAATATGACTTTCTGGTCAACAGTATTGCGGTAAGATTAAACAAAAATCGAGCTTTTCAGTCACAACTTTACCCAGTTCGTTTGGAGGAAATCTGGAGATGCATTTTTTCCTTATAATACAATACCTACGATATAAAGAATGGTGGTGGATCAATCTTGCTTTGGGGCTACATTTCTTCCAAAGGCACTGTAAGGCTTATCAGAGTGAAATGAAAAATGATAAAAGAGGATTATGTCAAAATTTTAGACGAAAATATGAAATCCTCCGTTTTTTTTATTAGCCTAGGTCATAAGACGTTATTACCAAAGGACAATGACTCAAAGCATTCAGACAAATTTGCCTCCTGGTACCTTCAAAGGGGAAAGATTAAGGTATTTGGCTGGCCTTTGTTCCATCCAGACCCCAATCCCATTGAAATTTTTTTTGTTGATTTAAAAAACGGATTCATGCCAGACAACCCAAAATTATACTAGAACTCGAGTCATATAGTTTTGAAGAACTGCAAAATATTCATTCTACAACTTTTTTGAACTTAATTGTAAATTAAAATAAAAGATTAATTGAAGTATCAGACATAAAGGATACACAATGAACTATTAATTGAAGGGGTGCCATTGCTTCTTTATAAATTATTCCCTCTAAAATAAAAAATATAAATTTTTTTACTTAATCTGGAGAAATTTTGTCCCAAGCAACAAAATTTAGATTTTTACAAAAAATATGGATGCATTTTCCAAAAATGTAAAAATTATCGCCATGAAATTTGTATATAAATGTGCGTAGCATGCTCACTTCTAATATCTTTACTATTAAGCTCTGAGAAATAACATAGAAAATTCGGGATTTCTCCTAATCCAACTCCAGCCATACGCACAATAGGAGTAACTGAAACTCTAGAGTTATCTCATGGTTGGGAACAACCTGTTAAAGAAACCATAAGTCAATCTAAAATCCGAACCGCCAATGCTGGTATGTATTGCGGCGGATCGGATTTCAGATTGACTTATGTTTTCTTTAACAGGATATTCCTAACCAAGAGATAACTTTGAATTTTCAGTGACTCAAGTAAACAAAGTTTAGACCATTAATTATCTATAAACGTGTATTATTATTATCATTTTATCCTATTGCGTTTAAAAAAAAAATAATAGGGTATCTAAGTAAAAAAATTGGGATGCCAATATTTATGCTCATGACTGTCTATACTAACTATGTTTTTGCAGGTTAATGTTTGATCATTTCTACTGACAAACAGATCCTTTTTATTTTTTCTGGTACTTTATTTGGAATAAAAATCTCTTCTTATGTCTGCCTTGTGTAACTTTGTGTCTGTTAATAATAGAAGATGTATCTTGACTGGACACAATTCCAATATCCTGTAAAAGAGAACTAGAAAATAGTGCTGAGCCTCGACCATCATATTCTTCATTGATTATAGGGTGTATTCAAGTCTCAACACTTATTAATTCAATAATTAATGAACATTGAGCGATTGAATTTTATTCCAATTTCAAAAAAGCTTATCTGGACATGTAGGAATTAAGTGAAACAGCCCAGTCCAAGCCCCTTAAGTGAAAGAGATTTTGTAGTTTAACACAAAACTGTCTAGAAATCTATCAAAAAAGTGGGGGGGGGGGAAAGATCCTTGTGAGGGAGGATAGGCCACTTTTGACACTAGAGATGGAAGAAACGGATCTCCTCCGTTGTAAGATTCTTTTGAATGAGTCTTTTGACTTCTTTTGAAATCTTTTTATACACTTTTTGCCCCCTACAACCCTGATGCCAACCCCACATCTACACCTTTTGGGTGCATGTCAAGGGGAAGGCCTTCTGTGTCTATCATTCAAACTCCGATGCCTCGAAGCCACTGTCAGCAAATTTGCTCTTAAACTAACAACTGGCTCGTTTTTGTTTCTTTCTCTTTTTTAAAAGTTTGAGTATTTATTGCAAAGTCCCAAAATTTCTCGATTTGTTTGATAAATGATATATAATGATATCCGAGGCCAAGTCCGAATCACCCTGAATCGTCCTAGGGAGTTTCAATTCGAACACACCATATCTTATCACTGCCGAAATTAAAATAGCACGAATATCCTTAGCAACCACAGGTTCTCCAACAGTTATATTCTGTGCGAGGTAGCTCTCAACATTTAACAAAGCATTCCCTAACGATCAAGCTTTAGGACTACTTTCTTTATTTTTTGATGACACGCCAAATAGAATTAGTGCCGTAATTATATTAACATTATTGTCCTCTAGACCCTTCAGGCTTAAACTAATCATTGATCTCAGAATATATAATTTAGGACATTAGTATTAATTTTGTTGAAATTCTTTCGTTCGTTATTAAATTATATCTTCTTGAAGTTTAAAATTCTCTTTGAAGAAGAGGCCAAGTTTTGTTTTATCAAGACAAGTTCAGCGTATGACAAATTATGGCAAAATTGCATGGATTAAGTTACAAATTGCTTCTCCCTCCACAGTATTCTCTAGATCTCGCCTGCTGTGATTTTTTCCTGTTTGCATACCTCAATGAAAAAAAAAATCTAAGATTATAGCCGAAATTGAGGCCTACTTTCAAACAACAGAGAAATTGTACTATAAAAATGCCATTGGAAAATTTATGACCTCTATGAACCATGTATCGCACTCCGAGGTAGTACATTTAATAAATAAGTAAAATTTTGACAAAAAAATGTACTTTTCTATGTTAGCCTATGAACTTTCCAGCTGGCCTGTTACTCATCTCCGACTAGCAATAAAGAATATTTTCCCCATTTCTGCAATATTGTAAGACATTTTATTTTTCTAATTAAAAAAAAGAAATTATTTATGTCGGTAAAAATGAATAGTTAATTTATTTATATACATATTCACTTAACTGTTTTTTCAGACAGTATTTAAAAAAAATTTATATAGTTTTCCATTACGTTTGGTATATGAATATTTATGTGCATATATCTATCATTTGTCATGAATAAGAACAATTTAAAATATATATTTTTTTGAAAAAAAAAAAAAAAAAAAATGCATGAGGAAGGTATATAAAAAAAGGCAAAATGCATATATACGTATAGCTTGTAAGTAAAAAGTCCTAAATAGGTTATTTACTCTTAGCATGACTTTTTTTTTTTTGCATTAGTTAGTCATAAAAGTCATTTATATATTAATAGAAAATGGTTAGAAAACATTGTTTGGCCTAAGAATGGAGCGGAAAGTTGTCTAATTGAAAATTATTCAGAAAATAATAAATTCCTGAATAAAGTTATTTTGTAATTTTATTGAATATACTACATAATCTAATAATTATAATATGAATGTTTTGTTGTAGTCGAGAAAGATCATGATAACTCTAATTTTCTTACTATAATAATAACGATGGATCGATAATTTAACTCTACATACTTTATAGTACATATACTAATCACGCTATATCTATCCATTTTAAATAAGGTAATTCACAAAATCTCATCATAGTAACCCCCCCAAATACTCTTACTATTGACTCTAGTAATTTTAGTACTATCATTATGAATTTAAAAAAATACATACTGTGCCATAATTTTTTCTTATTTTTGTCAAAAAATTGTCAAATCGAAAACTGCGAACAAACTCACAAAGAACTATTTTGCACTAATTTTGTAACAAAAATTGTAAATAACATTTATTAAAATTGTAAAGAGGAACACAAACTTACTCATATTTTTTTCATACTTGAAAAAAAGAAAGTAATTGAAAATAATGTTGTCGAAAAAATAACCCTCGATAACTAGTTCATTTTTGAAAATATTGCAAAAATTATATTCTAAAATGCTCCGGAAATTGAAAATCCTATGTTGTTCTTTTTACATCCCAAAATGCATCGTTTGGTGGGATTTCTTCTTAAAAATTGAACGTTTACGTTCGAGATAAAAAAAGATAAAATTAAAAAAAATAAAATAAAATCAGAAAATGACAGATATTTTAATTAAACATCAATTTTTATATGTCAATTTTATAATTTATATGCAAACGAAATTGTTACAGACCTTATTTTATTTACGGATCCAATATTTCATTGGAAGTTCATTGAAGAATCACGAAGAGAAAAGGCGAAAAACGTGCCTTCTTTGCCTTAAAAAGGGGATAATTCAAGCCATACCTTATGATTTGAAGAAAATGTTACTAGAAAAATTCTACTATGACTTCAATGACGATGAATGATTCTTACCATGTACTTTGTGCAACAATTGTTACACATTCTTGAGATCTCAAAGCTATGATAAGCAAAGAAAACTTCCATGTATATAGTTGTTTCTTAGGTAGCTCTTTAATTTTGATTTAAGTTGACTTGTTTTTCAGAATCTTTTCTAAAAGTTTAAGTTTAACATGTTTTGTATAAAAGTAATTCAAGGAAACATGTCTCTTCTAAAAAAAAGATCATTCCGTTTTCTCTATATAAAAAGGATACTAAAAAAACTATCTACACAAATTATAACCCTTTTAGGTTCAAATACATAGCTGATTCGTTGAGATCAATTCCACTATCTACAAGAACCAAAGAGGACCAACCATACAAACGTGGAATTTGCAAAATTGCAACAACCGAAGGTAGGTTACTCCAACCGACATTTTTCATGGATAATCCTAAGAACAAAAGAGGAAGGCATATGAAAAAGAGTACCAGACTACAATACCTTTGGGACATGCGATCTCAATAAAAAAGACAAGGAATTAGGTATCAAAGCTCGGGAAAATTTTTGGTGACAAGAACCACAGCTATGGCCTTTATGGTGTTAGATTATATGAAGAAAATGTGAAACGTGTAAGGTGCCAAAATGAAAGTCAAAATTGAAAAGACAAAGAATACTGTCCCCGAATGGCTTAATGTTGGGTTGTAGAACCCAATATCGCATGGGTTCAGGTCCTGGGTGTTTTCAGTCCTTAAATTTATTCATCAACATGTCCACTAAACTTAATCTCAGCGTCAGAAATACCATAAAGTCAGGTTACTTTCTTCGAAGTGCCTCAAAAACTATAGACGCTATAGGTTCAGTTACATATAATTTTAAAAAAAATGGGTATACGTAAAGGCCATGAGCTTGATTCTTTCTTTGAGGCCAAGGACGTGGATGAAGATGACTCCGACTCTGTCTGTGCCTCCAAGAAGAATACCTCTAAGTACAGCAAAATAGAAAAATGTTGTGCCTTCTGCAATAATCTACCAAATTTTAACAAATACATCATTGACAAGATAGAGTGCAAGAAGCCCATGCAGAAACTTGGCATTGATGGTGACCAAGGTTTTTTTTAAAAGATGCGTGTATTTAAGAGTAAGATCCAGCTCGTATCATCCCTTCACCCCCAAAGGCCAAAAAGACTCTGGGGTGAAGAATATGTTTGTACCTGCAATTGGTGAGGACTGTCCTGATTTTGTTTTAATGTCAGAACCATCCTGGATCAGTTAAACACAAGTGCCACCCATGTTTTGGCATGTGATTTCAATTTGTTAAATATTCTGCTGGGATTGCATAACCATGCAGCTACCTACCCTTGCTGGTGTGAGGCCAAGAAACCTTTATCAGATGAGAAAGCCCCTTGAGAACTTTTGGCAACATCAAAGCAAATTATAATGATTTTAAGTATTTTGGGAAAAAATACTTAAAGGTTTCCACCGACTTCAAAAACTGTATATTTGAACCCCGTAATTGGATATGCCAATCATGTATTTTGGATTTAGCTCCCCAACAGAACTACATCTATTTTTGGGTAATGTCAATATGTTTCCTAATAGCTTCAATGATACGCTTACCGGCATCAAGGCTTTTAAAATGACTTTCAAAATAGAATAGTTTGGGAAGGCTATCACAGGGGCCAACTAAACGGGCCCAATTTTGGTTTCCATGCTGGATACTATTAAGCCAATTGTAGTTAAAGATTTATTGGACATATTGATGTCCTTTACTCGTTCGACAAATTAAGACAGGGGTGTTTTAGCAAGACTCTTGATTCAAATTATGCCAAAGTGATTGAAAACTACAAGGAAAGCTTATTGAAAACTTGGAATTACAATTAGTCCCAAGGTGCACTGTTCATTGTGCATGCCAAGCAATTTATTGACAGATTCTAAGATCCACTATGATTTATACAGCGAGGAAGTGGTTGATTTCAAGGATGGCTGGATGAGATACACAAGGAAGAGTAACCACTGTGACTTTGCTGACCAGTTGTGGAAAGCAGTAGTTCATTATAATTCATCGCACATTTGAACATAAAATCCAGTAAAGTCCGGTTAATTTTTGTGAATTTTATAATAATTTTGGAAAAGCTTTGAAAATTATCTGGTGTTATTGTTTAACTTTTTTTTACATGAAAAAATTATACGAAAGTATTATAAATAAATAAAGTGTTGTGAAAAATTAGTGCTAGTTTCTGAATCTTATTGGTTTTTATAATTCAATATCTTGAACTTTTTTAAATTGATCATAACTTGATCAAATTTTAAGCCAATTGGGAACTTTGTGGGTCTAAGTGGGTAAAAAAACCTCTTTTTTTTAGTTGAAATGGTTAAACGGTTCTAATATAATGAACAATTTTCTTGAAAAGTTCGTTCTTTAACAGATATCTTAGTTTTTAAAATTACAATAACACTGCCCAAAAATGCTTTAATTTTTGAGACCTATCCCTTATTTTGGAACACCGAGACGTAATTTTCAATAAAAAATAAGATGAGAAAAGTCCAATGTCTAAGATAAATATTAATATTATTGAATCTTTACTTTTTATGTGACTATATTCAAATGAAAAAAAATAATATTTCTAAAAAAAAGTACATTTTAAGATACAAATCTATTCAGCTGCTCAATATCCCCAAGCCCAAATCATATTGTATTATTTTTAAGAGCCATAAGTATACGCCTTATTAATTTTTTGTTTCATGATAGATATCCAGGATACGTTATTCCATGAGAAAATTGACTTGGAAGATTCTCATCACTCTAACTGAACTGACAAGACATTTAATTCCCTTGACAACAATGCATTCAGTCATCTGTAAGATAATTTTTTACACTTCATGTTGATCAAAGTACATGTTTGAACCTTTCTTATTTCTTTTTTTACATCGCTCATAGCTTTTTCTTCGTCTGTGATTATACTTATAAATAAAATAATATTTTTTTCTTCTTAGTAAAGTATATAAGTATAAGTCAATGAATTTCTTTCCCTTGGCAAGTTGAATAGCAAATTACTTCATCTTTTTTTTCTACTTTATGAGTGCGTCATTAAGTTTACTTTTATATACTCATACATATGTACAATTTATATACAGTATTGCTTTTTACAATCAATAAGTGAATGAGCTTAAAAAATATATGGTGCTTCTTAGTTATTTGAAAGTGGTTTTTTCTTTTAACAAATTTGTGATTCATTTTTTTTAGTATTGTGGAAACTTGACTTATTATATGTGTACAAACATATGATAAGCTCAGAGTACTTAATATCAATTTACATCAGATTTGTGTTCATGTGCAACACAAAATATATGTCGATGATTTAAGGCAGGGGTGTAAAACTAATTATGTTATGTATAACTGATCACAGTCGTGCTAACACTTTTGCAAAACATCAGGTCACAGCTTTGTGGACCTTTAAGTAACTGTTTTCTCATACCCTGTAAAGCAGTCTGAACAGATCCATAATGACTTCCACAGTAATTTGTTTTCTCAGTTCTCCCTGCAATATTATTGCATATACTCTTATATTTTTCACTATGCTGAGCTTAATAGTGGCTCCAAATATTGTAGTCTTTAAATATTGAAATTTGCTGTTGTCATATAGGTTTTCCATTCCCCCCTGTGAACATATATGAGAATGTTCATTTTTTGTGAAAAATCCTACACTCTGAGTCCACTTTTCTCCTTTTTGAGAAAGGCAAATTTGCTCATAAGTGTGCAAGGATGAAGGAAGAAATAATGATACAACTGACAGCAACAGATGCTAAACAAACTCAAATGATATCACCTAATTGTGCTAATTCCCCCAGAGTGTTGCTTTTATGTTGTCCACGAGTACTAAAGACACTATGCCCCTAGCGGAGAATATAGGAATCACAGATTTTAAAGAAAATTATAGTGAATTCATTCATGTTTTTTTAGTAATGCAGATTTATCTCCTGGGACGTACTAATCCTTCGGGCGGACCAGATGCAGGCCTCGAACCGAATATTTGACACCCTTGACTTCAAGCAAGGGATATAATTTTTATTTAGACGCATAGTCTAAAATTTATCTTAATATTTCTTTGGGACATCAGGTTTCAGAAAAATCTGGGACTATAATAATTTGTTACTATTATCCTTCAGGGTAATTTTGCATCATTAAACCAATCACCAAATTAAAAGATATATTAATTTTACGTATGTAAAAGTATTTTTTTGATTCTGTATCTTGCTCTAAACTCGAGAAATAACCTTTTTAGCCTGAAAAATGATGAAAAACGACACTCGACTATAGACACTTATAACTTATTCATCATTCATAGTGATAAAAAATATCATAGTTAACATGTATTAAAGAAAATATCTCATGTTTTTTTTTGTCTTTTTAAAAAGACCTACTTATAAAATATGCATCTCTAAGGATTTTTGATCATTTTGTATTTTGAGTGATTCTATTTTTTATGGGGGTGTACTAGCACACAAATAACTTTATCTGAATATTATTTACAAATTCAATGTCTAATAATGACGTCACACATCGTAATAAATATAAATAATTCATTAATATCATTAAATAATACCGCGCTTGGTACAAATTCCAATAAAATATTAAATAGTTATTAATTATGTTTGGATCACTTCATTATTTCGATTCTAGAGTATCCTTAGCAAGGAAGGAGTCGACTTTACTCTCGTTTGATACTTGGTTGTTTTCCTTGGATTAATTCTAATCTTATCATCCCTTGTGTAATTCCAAACTCGAGCATCTCTTGTGATGTATCTTCCTTCGATTCCCTCTATTTTCCTTTGAACCTAACTCTTGAAAACATTGAAGGTCAACCCTTCCCGTTTTAAATAATGAATAATAATATTAAGGCCTAGCAATTTTCAAATAAAACCACATCTAAATTTCAAATATGTTTCAGTTAGAATTATTAAATTGTTTAAATGTGTGTTTGTTGGTTGTTTTTTTTTTTTGGGGGATTATTTTTGTTTGACGGTTATAATTGGTATATTGTAGTAGTACTTAATTAATATATCTTTAATTATGTTATGAAGTGTTGACTAACAGACAAATTTTTGATTTATATATATATGTAGAAAATAACTCCCCAACAAATCATCAATGTTATTCTCTGTTTATCACGACCACACCAACACGTAGTTACTCAATACTGAAATCTTATCTCCTCAATAATAATAATAATAAATTTTTTTTAAAAAACGAGACGGAGAGGTGCATTAAAATCTGAAAACTTTGAATTTTAAATTTCGACAAGATAAAGTTTAATAATTAACAATAGAGTTTCAACAAAATTATTACTATAAATAGCTCTTTGAGCTCTCTTAATCATTAATGTATCCGCCCTCTGCGGCAATTATTACTTCCAGGCGGCGGCAGAACTGCAGATATAGTCATCTGTCAAGATGTGCCAGTACTGGCTGGCAGTAGCATTGAGCGCCTTGGTTTTTGGATAACGGACACTGCAGTCCTTCCCCTTGACATGCAACCAAAATGTGTAGTCGAGAGGATTGGCGTCAGTACTGTAGGGGGGGCAGAAGGTGTCAAAAAAGAGTTCAAAAGACTAATTGAACAGAGTATTGCAACGGAGGAGATGCGTTTATCCTCCCAAAGCTCTTTCCACCCATTTTTTGATAGCTCTCTAGACAGTCTGGTGTATAACCCCAAGATTTATTGCGTGGGCTCTTATTCACTAAAGGGGATTGGCTTGAGCTATCTTCTTTAACTCCTTCGGTTCCGGTCTAACCTTTTTGACAGACCCCTTTTTCCTGTCCAACGTTTCAGACTTGCTGACGGCGTAGACGAAGGTCCGGGAGACGCCCAACTACTGGGAGTGTACCAAAGGAAATTTGACAATCAAGTTCAAGTTTCATTTTCTCGCGTTACGCATAAGCTAGGGATCCTAAGTTTTTTTTTTTTTTTTTTTGTAACTAATTGCTTGTGCTTTAATATATTGACATATCAATGTTACCCTCAAGCAAGATTATGAAGTAAAGGTCCATAATTGCTACAAAAATAAAATAATTTTACTTTCACATTCTTTAACAGTGGTTCTTAACCTTGGTTCGATCGAATCCTAGGTGTTCGTTGAGTCAGTCTCTGGAGTCTGGCGGAGGTCAAAACACACATAAATTGTGATGACACGCTCCACATGACAAATTAAGCACGGTTCGGTGAATATTCATATGAAACAAGTGGGGTTCAGTACCTCCAACTAGAACGAGTGTTCTATAAACATTATTCCATCTATTTAAAATTGATTTTTTTTCTTTGATTAAAAACTTTATTATCGCACTTAATACATGTAAATACTTGCTATACTTGTCTGTAACTCGAGCAGTGTCATGTATTTTATTTCATTATTGTTGATCATGCTGTGCTGTCTTCACAAATAATAAAAAATGGCAATGCACCCATTTTAGCTTATGCAATAAAGTGACAGCCACATATCACACAAGTCGACACCACCCATGAATATATTGTATTGGTGTACGATTATTGGACATGGAATATGTAGATGGCGATTGTCTTTTATCACCTTTCGATGGAGTCACCGATCTCGTGAGAGACAAAATTAGATACTATTTGAACATTACAGTTGCTGTACCATTGATCAACAATAATTTTGCTAGAAGGATCCATCCTTCAGTCATAAGATCCCCTTCCTCTGTTTCTCAAACTTTCCTCAGATTCGAATTTTTTTTTGTGCTTCAGCCATTCTATTTTGCATTATTGTTCTAACTGTAAGAACCCCATCCAGTTTTAGCTGTCTTAATAATAATAAAAAGGTGAATTAATTTGCATGTTGGAGTTCATTGAAGTGAAGAAACCGTTTCAAGCTTTCAAATCTGTTCACACTTCCTTACAATCTGTTCTGATTACTAGAGGAATATTATTAGAAGGATCCCGATTAATTTTTTATTTATCTCCTCTTTATCTATTCACAAGAAATTGTATTTCACACCTTTGAATAGAACTTTTGGAGTATAATATAGATTGGTCTCTTCAGCAATATGTTCTAGGATAGCTTCATCGAGAAAAAGTTAGAAATATTCAATAGGTGAAAATAGATTTTTAATTTCAGAAAATGGGTTTCCTCGGAAATCACGGGCCACTTACGCAGAAGTCCATCTGCTGCGCCATCTGGATTTTTCTAGATGGTTCTTGGGGAGATAGAGTGGTTTCAATACCAGATGATATTTTTAGTTACAAGGGCGGATGATCAGACATTTCTGACGTAGCTCTGTATGAAGGATTCATCATGTCATCATCTCTTTCTACATCTTTAATATGTTTTTACTGTTGCATTTGTCAAAACTGCATCTATAAATGATCAATATTCAATTGATTATTATATGGAAAAGTTATGATATCTAATATTATCACTAAACACTAAAACATTACCCTGAATTGAGAAATATCTATATATATATATCATCAGAATCAATCTCAGACCACTGATTCCTCATTATCCGGCAATAACTCGTAAAATATTCATAAATCATATTTTCCTTTATTGTGAGGCAAATGCAAGTATAATTTTTAGCACACCCATAAAATGAAGTTATACTTATTTTTACTATAAAAAGTAGCAAAATTAAAATTTAATTCCAAAAATGAGCAACACAGTATTAGAATGTATATAAAACACTAATTATATGCAAAATTTAGGTTTGAAATGAATTTACTACTAACTAAGAATGCTACCAAAAATTTCATTTCATAAAACACAATTTTTCTTCCAGTAATAAATTTTTTACTTACAATTTTCTAAACAGAATTATATAGAGTTTACTGAGGCAGGTAAACTCAGCTATTTCCAATGTTGAAATGCTAGAATATTTATTCCTAAATATATATTGACTCGATAATTCTTGTAGTTCATCCTCTTTTATATATATATATATCATGAAGGCTATTTTCTGAAGTGTTGCTCCTGGGCAACGTTATGACAGAAAGGATGAATAAAATAGTTATATTTTATTGAAATGTGATCTTTACTATACAATCCAAACCAGGTAACACAGTATAGAGCTGAATCTGGTAAATGCATTTTATAAATTTGGTAATTATTATAGTAAAAAATAATTAAAAAACATTCAATCGAGTTTTTAGATAATGCTATTCTTGATAGCAAAATTTGAATCTCCTAACTTCAATATTGGCGTAAATATTGTCAACAAATTATTGAGAGTTAAATATCTCAAGTGAAGCTTTTGTCTAGTTAACATGTTTTTTCGAAGTTACTCAAAGATATATACAATAGTAAATATATAATCAATAGGTCATAAAGCAGAAGAAAATTTGATTTTCTTACTTATGTCCTTCCAGGTTTTGCAATTATTTTGACTCATCAAAAAAGTACGAAAACTTTGTTGTGTGTGTTTTTTTTTTTAATTTGAAAAAAAACGCAAATCATTTGCTTTAATAGCCAGTTAGTTACTTTTAATGAAAAAAAATTCTTAATTTCAGACCAAAAACTCAAAATATTTTATTTTCACCTATTTTTCACTTAATGTTATGTTCTTAGGAATTACAAAGATTCTAATTTCAGAAAAAGTCAGAAAAATATGTCCTCGCATTCACCTTGTGGGCGTTATAGTATGGACTTCGAAAAGAGATATGCCTCATCTTCAATCTTAGGGAGAGATAAACTTTCCTCAGTCTTATAAAAAACTACTCCATCTTTGTAAACATTATAAAATCAATAAGCAATTTGTGTAAATATATTTCTGAGATTACTTCAGTTCCTTGGAACGTACAGCAGAACCATATGTCTATCTTTTTATGTTGTATCGGTCTAATTAACTTCTTATCCTGACTGTTTTCGTATAGAAAAGAGAAAGAATATAAAATATCTTCCCCCCATTTTTTCTTACAGTTTACAAATTTTTAGATTTAAATAAAATGAGCAGTAATACATTCATTTTTGCACTCATGATACAAATATAAGTGCTGACCTTTTTTTAAATATTTGCAACATGCAAAAATTCAAGCACAAATTTAAAGTCTGCATTAGTCGGCAAAGAGTTTGTTAAATTTCAAATGTGTACAAAAAAAAAAAAAACTATACAAATATAACTATATAAAAGTATACATTAACATTGAAATGAAATCTTGCTTCTAAAATATATTTTGCCAAAAAATGATACAAAAAAAAAACGATTAAATGTCTGCGGCTGCTCCAAGTGGAACAAATACATAATTCAGTTATTTTATGCATTCTTAAATACAAATTAGGTATAAAAAAACAGACAATGAGACATAGAGAAAAAGTGTATAATCACATACATTAATGTTACAAGTTTAAATACAATTATGAATATAGAGTTGAAAGCTATATAGATGGATTTGACAAATTATAAATTGATTTCTTAAGAGCTTTTGTTACATACAAATACATATATCTTGAACTTAATCAAAATATTTTGTGTTTTTACTTATGAGAGAAAGCAATTCGTTTTGGCCTTTCCTTGCATTTTTTTATTCAGTTTTTGCAGAAAACATTGACCGTGCATATATGTATCTACGTATCTTATTTTAATAGTTTTACTTTCTCCTTAACTTTCTCTCCATGATAAATCCTACTTTCAAATTTAATTAATGAAAATGGCTTGTCTCCATTTTTGTTTTGCCTATTTCTAAGCATTTATTTAATGCAAAAAATATTTACTATTTTATCGGCCCTCTTGAACACATATTTATATACAAATATTCTTGTCACCCAAGACAATATTTCTGCAGTATGTACACATGTATGTCTCGCAATCCAAAAAGAATGATTTTTCTTAAAATTTATTGCGGATTTTTTTTTTTTTTTGATTAATTACCATCCAAGTCTAAAAACAAGTTATTCTTATTGAACCTTTGAGTGTATTGCATTTTTCACTTACAGTAGCCACAATGGATTGTAGTAATAAAAAAATGATAAATTGATAAGTTTTATATGAAAGGACCTATTGGAGCCAATATAAGTCTCATACATCAAATAAAGTTACTTAACTATAGTTAAAATTCTTTGGTATCTTAATTTATAGCACAAATTTGGACACAAGGTCTATAATTGGCTAGAGTATGTCTATAAAATATTGGCTTGTATGTATTTATGAAGTGAAACAGTACATTTGGATTTTCTCTTTTTCTTGAACTTTGATCAAAATTCTTTTCATATTGACTCTCAACATATGTTATGTATTATGCAAAATATAGAAACAAGACAACTACCCCCGTCCTTTTACCCCCTAGTATTTCACTCCCCCAGCAATCTACCCCTCGATCCCTTTACCTCTGATCCTCTTTCACAATTATTATTCCGAAGTAAAGTTATTAGATATATGAGAGTCAAATGAATATTATGGTTCCTTGAAGTGGTTGTTGAGTAAACCAAATTTCAACATCGAATCAGAATGATATCCCTAAATCAGGGATTCTACGTCTTTTTAAATGATGTACCACGGGTAAAATATTTATTTAATCCAGGTTTACCAGCACAATGCATTTTTAGCTTCAATGACAGGGCCGTCCGCAGGATTCCATTTATTATTATTATTTTTTTTTTTTTAGGGGGGGGGGTAGGCTTCGATTTTTCTATTTTTTTTTTTAATAAATCCAACAATTAAATTTTTGGGAAAAAAATTCTAAGTAAAAATTTTTGGAAAAAAATTCTTAGTAATAAATTTTTTCAAAAAAAATCAAAAATCGCTAGCTATTTACAAAAAAAGTTAAAATTTTAAACTAAAATATAAAACATTTTTTAATTAGAATAAATACTTAGCCTGATTTTTTTTCCCCATAGGCATGATAAATAATCTTCAATAAATATTTCTACTTAAACCTTTGACAAATAATTGTCAAAACATTGAGGTTAAGTAAGTAATTGTATACGATGGATTTAGGTATCAATTTTTGAAAGAAGTATATACATGATGTTATAATAAAATGTGATGACGTCAAGAGAATTCCGATCCATCACTAATTCCTACATCATTAAGTTAAATTAATAATCACATTTATATGGATGTTAAAAGATTGAAATTTTGGCCGTATGGTTGCTATTTATTGTAATAGAGGATTAAGTGCTGGCTGTATATGGCTCAGAGAGTGAGAACCGTAAAATACATCCCTTGCTCCAAAAATCTGAGTATGTTAAGCATTAATATATGTTTCTAATAGTTAGATACATAGATATAGACAAATTTAGAAATTGCACACTATTATAATACAGCATTGTCCTCCGGGAATAAAAAATACTATAGCAATTTATGATTCGACAGAATCCGGGTTATTAATAATGGGAAAAAGTACACAAGCAATATGACACTTTATGTCTGAAATCATTATTAGTTTTGGCAATT
This sequence comes from Lepeophtheirus salmonis, assembly GCF_016086655.4. Taxonomy (NCBI): domain Eukaryota; kingdom Metazoa; phylum Arthropoda; class Copepoda; order Siphonostomatoida; family Caligidae; genus Lepeophtheirus; species Lepeophtheirus salmonis. The sequence continues at coordinate 21,559,091 of NC_052143.2, forward strand.
ACACATTTACGTAATACGTAAATGTGTATGTTATGAATTGAACATCAATTCCATTTGATTGTATTTTATTAGCCATTAAGACCGAAAGTTAAAAAAAATCCAAATTGATTTGAATTGTAATGATTAAATATTCATAGAGATATTTAATACTTGAACTGCTTTTAATAGTGATGTAGAAAAATATACTCCTCTTTCTTAATGTATTACTACTGTTCCTCAGAATTAAAAGATTTTTTTAAATTTTGGAAACAGCTTTTCTTCATCCTAATAATACTCTAAACTGTATTTGAAGAACAATTCAATATTCATTTATTTTTGTATTGATATATCCCATTTCAGTAATGTTGTCTCAATCCTTATTCAGGACTGAAGATTTCAGTTCCTTCCGGTTTAGTCTCAGTCTGATCTAGTTCAGTCCTGCATATGAGTCCTAAAACTTATTAAGTTCGGTACTTGATACGTCACTTAACTTTATACCTTCTAATTTAATCAGTTCTAATACTGACGGTCCAAAGGACCCATATTCTTGAGGAATGGTCCCAAAGACTGATAAAACCGATCTTAAGACTGGACAAAAGTTCCTACTTACTATTAAACAGACTGTCAAAGGGGAAATAAAATATTTGAAAATCTTATAGTAGCTAGTCTTCTATATTATTTTTGTTGCTAACTGTTAATTATTATTAAAATATTGGGGACGTCTACAGGAGGTGGGCTGGAGAGGGCGTAGCCCCCCCTGCCGATTAAGGCATAATTGCTTTTTACTAGAAAATTTAATATTCCAAATTTAATTTAATTTAAAAAAAAAAAAAGTTTCAAAAAATTTAATTTTCTGTGAATAACTATGTATGTATTTTTGAAATTTTTCTGCAAAAAATTTAACATTTGAATTTTTTTTTCAAACATATTTATATAGTTGACATTTTTGTGGATTTTTGAAATTTTATTCCAAAAAAAATATTATTTTCATTTTCAATTTTGTTAACTATACCAATACAACAAATTTTTGAATTGAATGACTCGGAAAATGATTTGCTGCAGATGCTTTATGAATTCTTTTAATTGATGTGTTTATCATATGAATAAGCTTAATGTTAAGTATTATATTTATAAAGTCCTATGTTTATTTTTATGCACAAAATATACTTCATTCGTTTTGTAAATAAACACTTCATCATAAGTTCATTTCTTTAGACATTAAAAGAGTTTTTTTTTATTGGTTGTACTTTAATTATAGAAATGATCATGTTTCAAAATAAAATGCTTACGTTGAATGATTGTTTTCTGTGATTAATTTATGATATAGCTGTCAAATCGTGTGTTACTACTAAATCCTAGGTGTCCAACTTTTGCAACTTTTTCATTAGTAGTATGTAATTAAAAATAAAAACCTGATACAGACGTAATTTTGTAATTTCTTTCAAGTTTTGATTTTGATTCATACATATGTAGCTTAAACGTAATGATAAATGTTGGTTAAAAAATGCTAATTGCTTTGAAAAAGATAAGAAGTCTTTTAAATATTTTATTTATTCATAAACAAAGGTACAACAGAAAAAAACAAAAAGTCAATATCCAACCGAATCTAAATACTAATAAATAGTCATCTAAAAATGTATTAATTTACAACGTTATGTTCGTCCATTTTGATTTGTTTTATTAGTATTTGTTTAATTTAGAAAAGGGGTTAGCTTGTACTGGGTGTAAGTACATTTATAAGGGATGTGTTGTGGTCAAGAGCATCCAAGACTGAGACGATATATCTGGTTGCTTTTCAGAGCTGGAGAATAGAAGATTCAAAATTTGCCTCATAAACAAGGGGCATAGCCACAAGAGGATATGGGGTTGACCCACGTCTCACAATCGATATTTTAGTCAAAAAGCTTGCGTATTTCTAAATAAATTTTATTGAAAAATGTATTTTCTAATATTCAATATAAATTTTCAAAGTTTTTACCTTTAGGCTGGCAACGGCTCTGTCGGGAACTGTTATTTAAATGATATTTATAATGATATAGTTATCAAAAAAAATTTATAGAATGATCAATAGCTCTTCTCCAAATAATAATAAATAGTTGGCAATAAGAAAAATACAGAAGGCTAGACAACTTATTTTTATTTTTTAAGTTTTTTATTTCACCTAGTGGAAAACGAGGCTGGAGAGTGAATAAAAATGCTAGTTGTTTTGAGTGTCCGAATACAAACTGTTAATTGTTATTTTATAGTAATTTAATCACACAAGTACTTCTACACATTAAAATAACGTACTAGGTGCTAAGTTTTATGGACATGTTGTAGAAATTCTTCTTTGATTTAATTATTTTACAATATAACGATTACCCAATTTGAATACAAGTTTTAACTCGACTTGAAGTTTTAAAAATCAGTAAACAAATAAATGAGATAAAAATAATCTTGCATTTCAATCCAGACAAACCCAGTATTTTTTTTTTTTTTTTGTTTAAAATCTTTGGATTATTTTTTTTTAATGATGTATTTTGGAAGCTGCATTATTTAATATATGTACTGTTTTACATTTATAAGATCTAAATATCCAACAAAAACCTCAATTTAAATGCTTGTTTGTAATAATGTAGGTATTGCTATTTAAAAATATTTTTCCCTTTATCTAAATATATATTTGACTTTTTTTTACAGAAACACTTGTTGGGAAAACAGATTATGATCTTTTAGTTACAGAGAAAACATCAATAAATAGGAACAACAATTACTTATAATTAAAAAGTACGATCTAAGTACCTGTAGAGCAATCAAGTCATTTAGTCCAAACATATATTTTCTAAAAATAAACTTTTATTCTTAAGTTTCTAAAAATCTCAAAATATTCAAGATGGCACAGATATAAGCAAATAACGCTTATACTCTATTAGCCATTATTTATTGAATATAATGTTCATTACTAATGGTACATTTATTCACAGGCGTGGTTCTAAAACAGAAGTTCCTATAAACAGAGTCTGTCCACATTCAGATCTGGCTACTTCTTTAGAAATTTATACATGATATTTTACTGAGTGGTTCATTGAAATCTGAACAGTTTGAATTTTAAACTTCCCCAAGATATAATTTAATAATCAACATTAGAATTTCAACAAAATTAATACTATTAATAGAAGTGTGTCTGGGCTCTCTTTATCATTAATGTAGCCGCCCTTTATGGCATTGATATAGCGTCCAGGTGGTGGTGGAAGTCTGAAGCGGATGTAGTCTCTTACATGACGTCTAAGTGCTGGCTGACAGTGGCTTTGGGGCCAGTTTGGCCTTTTTGACAGAACTCTTCTTCCTCTCCAACCTTTCAGACTTGCTGACAACGTAGACTGTGGTTCTGGGGACGTCTACCTGCTTGGGGTACGCAAACAAAAATGTGTCGATCACGTTCAAGTATCATTGTCTCGACTAGTACGTAACATATAGAGGTAGAGTTTTTATTATTATTACAAATTGTTTGTACTTTATCATATGGATATATGAATTAATTTAAATCATTCAACCTTCATTAGTTATTCAATTAGTAAGTGTTCAGATTTCAATAGACAGCTTTCAATAAACAATGTACTGGGTGGTACATTGTTTATTGAAAGCTCCTCATCTAGACATCTTTATTGGACGGGAAATCCTGAAAGCCCTACTCTTTAAATTCCCCCTATCCAATGCAACATAATCTACTGTTATATCTAGACTTTCGGATACTGTAGCATTTAAAAAAAAAAAAAATTATATAGCCAGACAGGCAGGAGTTTCAAATCTATCTTAATTAAGGAAAAATAGTAAAAAAATGATTAAAATCCTTTAATAAATAGCCCTTTATTAAAACATACAGCTAATACAATAGGGGAACTCCTTAAGATTTGTTGTAATATGGATTGAAAAGAGGAAGTCTTAAGACGGAGTGTGGTATAACCAAAATATTTTTTACGAGGCATAAGTCCTATTGGCACTGGGAAGTATACTTCCCTCACTTTGTTTGTTACCCCCAATTTCCCTCAAATCCCCATAATTACCACATTTATGAGATTATTTTCGCGCATCTTCCCCTACGCATCTTAAAAATTATATATATTACAAGATTGTCAACCCATATATAAAAAAATCGCTCCAATGATGCCCTAATTAAAAATTGGAACGATTATATAATGGAAACTGATCCCACTAGAATACTATTTACTAGTTAACAAAAATAATCATATACACATAGTTGTAATTAATTTAAACAATTTTTAGTTTATCATTAATCTCTCAGATAATAATTTATTGAAGAGTCATCTATAACGTATTTTGTAATAAACATATATTTTTGTATTTTATATAGGATCGGGAAGTCTTACGTTTGTCTATAACAATTCTAATAAGGCTTTTAAGTTTATGAAAGAAGAAGGAAAAAAACCAATATACTCATTTGTCGTTCGTATGTTGATGTCTTGTTTCGGGATAGCAACGTGGCATGAGGAAACTAAAAAATAATATGCTAACAAGCTCACAAAAAATTTCATGTGGGCTGTTAAACAAACCTTAGCCAGCCTCCCCATTACAGTGGCTGCTTCTGAGAGAAGCTTCTCAAAGCTCAAGCTAATAAAAACAAACTTGAGATCAACAACACATCAGGAATGTCTATGTGGGCTCACCATTATCAGCATCAACAATGAGCTCTCATATCAGCTGACGTATGATGCCATTGTTGATCACTTTACTGCCACAAAGACGCGAAGAGTAGGTTGTAGTATGTGATGTGAGACTATAGATGTCGGTGTGCATTTTGTTCAGTGCATTTCTTAAGTTATTATATGATGATTGTTCTTTTATGTGTTATTATATTGTCTTGTCTGGTGTTTAATTATTTTTTAAACAACATTTAACCTTTTCTCAAGTTTTTTGCATGCATAATTTCTGTTTTAAAAATTCCTGACTAAAACAATTAATAAACATAGCTATTCGTTTGATTTCTTCTTTTGCAATGCAAGGGTCGCTTTCTAATGTCTAGGGCGCCAAATTGGCTAGGGCCAACCCTGGCTATGATTATTCCTCGTTTACGAATATATATTAAAATTTTAATCTATAAATTCATTTCAAGATATAACTACTATTTAAAAAAATATATATATAATGAAAGCTCCAAAGTTAATACCCTAATACTGAAATGCTGCCAGAGGAATGGGGATTATGTTTAAGCTGAAACTTCAAGGGATATGCCAAACAAATTTGTAGCTAGTAGAGTTGAACATTCGAATTTATATTTAATAGCGGCCCCTCCCTCATGCATTTAGAAATATTCATTTATCTATTTTAATAAAGACAATTTTGTCGTTTGGCTATTGCTCTGAGGAGGACTTTTGAGTGTGTGCTTAATATAGTGTGCAATTCTAGGCAATGTCGAGTACTCAGGCTAGACTTAAAACATTCAAGCAAAGACTACTTTTAAAACGTACTGGGATTAAGGGTACTCATTTAACAAAAGTCAACATCTCTGAAAAAACATATATTCTAAACTTAACAGAGAAATGAAGTGAGTCTAGGAAAAATTACGTTATTATGGACTCGAAAAAGAAAAAGAGAGAATCCCAAGTTTTGATGAGTTCCAAGGATTTGATTGGTTACGATGTTTTGACGAGTTCCGAGTAAGACTTGGGGTTTTATGCCCACGAATGAGAGCTTTTTCTGTCTTTTTTATTTACTCCATAAAACTCGAGTTCCAATTTACGTGCTCGTGGCACATTTCCAAATATAATCATTCAGGGAATTGTATACTACGGCACCGCTTTCGATCGTTTTGTAGACAAACTTATATTAGGAAACATGCCCCATTATTGAACACTAAATCAATGTGAACCTGATGTCTTAGTAAGTAAAATACTATGTACTACTATGCACCTGTTGAAAAGATAATCTTATTTAATAAGAACAGGACACTTACCTCTTCTGGACCACTGGTCCCTCCCCCGTCCTTTCTCCCGAGAATTTAACTACCTGAGGCATCCCCTTCTGGCCTTTTACTCAACCCTATTTATCTTTAGTATTAAGAAGTTCAGCTAGTAAACGATATAGGGCTAAAGTCATAAATAAATATTACAGTTATTAGGAGCGGTTGTTGGGGAATGCTACTTTTGAGTTCGAATAAGAAAGTATTTACTAATTAGGAGACACAATAAAAATCAACAGGTTTTTTTAAGTTAAGGGAAAATCATGTGACTACGGCTCTGAGGGACCCCCTAGCTAAAGAGACTCAATCAAATATATAAAGGTGCTTGAATCCGTATGCCTTGAGTGGATCACTTTTCTATTAAAGTATATGCAAAGATTCGTAGTGGGCATATTTACATAATTAAGTCATCGACGCATTTGGCTTGGAAAACCAATCAAATCTATACTGCTTCTTTACCGAATATTTATAAAAAATTAGATAATATGCTAACTTTACCCAAATCTCCGCATAGTTTTTAGGTAAGTGTAGACTCTGCCAGTTACAGTTGCCTCTGCAGTGACGACCTCTTCCATGTTCAAATAGATTAAAACAAAATTAAACCTTAAGTGGTGTTGTTTTTGCTCGAAAATAATTATATGTAGTAAAAACCGTTTCATAAGGAAGAAAAAATGTTTTTAATAAAAAAATATTATACTTAGCATCGATTAGAGGTTTCCATGTACCAAATGAAATAATATTAGAGTTTAAACTGCAGTGAAAAGGGACGACGTTAAGAGAAGTCTAATACATACGTCATTAAGTTAAACTTATAGTTATATTTGTATGGTAGCTATTTTTTTATAGGAGGTTAAATACTGAAGGGAGATAATTCAGGCAATAAACAGCTTGGTGAATGAAATCCCAGAGAATCAAAGGACAAGGCACAGCGTTCGCAGGATTATATTTCTTTCCGGGGGAGGGGTTTGGTATTAGATTTTTTTAAATTTAAATTCAAAATTTAAATTTTTGCAAAAATCCATATCTAGTCTCAAAATTGAAAAAAATTTCTTTATATTTTTAGTATTTTTTTTTCCAAAATCAACAACTCTTTATTTAAAAAGTTATTTTTTTCGGGGAAAAAATAATTTTTTGCAAAATAAATTCAAAAATCCATATGTATTTACGGAAAATTTACTTTTTTAAAAATCCTTAACTAAAAATCTTTCAAATATTAAAATTTTTTGACACTTAAAATTCATTTTTTTTTTTTTGGGGGAGGGGCTACTGCAGACGCAGGTGTAGGAGTCTTAGAGCACTATTTAATATTTTAATTTGATACTAAACCCCCGACTCTGTTTGGACTTCCTTCACCTCCTACTGAATAAATAAATATAAGGACCTACTGTATTAATTAAGAGCTACTCCGTTCTCATATGGTGATTTAATAATAAGTATATTTTATAGTCTAGTTTCCCTATCACTCCAATTGATCGAACATTTTGTAACTTGATCTATTTCGTGTGCACTCACACTGCATAGAAGGCATAAATAACTATTATTTGAATTTAAACTTTTCAAAATATATATGTACTAAGTAGAAAGAAGTCAGTCAGTCAGTAGGTCCCCAATTCAGATCTTCCTTTTTATGTTTGTAGTAGTGATGGGACGTTTGATTGGGAATCGGAGATTCGGGTGTCTTTTCTTGAATATCTATTCGGTAAATAATGTTTATATTGCGATTCAGAATCTTCTTTACTACTGGTATTTAACTATTTATTACTCGTCTAAGATATGAAAAATATAAATGTATATCCGTCAAAATATAAAAAACGACCATCTGAATTGATTACTTGAGTCTTTTAACTTTATAAATATTGTATTAAAATAATTTATGTTAAAAATGCTCAAAAACACATGTAGTCGGTGCTTATATTGTTATTTTAGGGGAATAAGTCTTGAAAAGGGATCTAGGGAAGTTCGTCTTTTCAAATTTTGCCTTGGGATTACTCCCCGAGTAAATGAATCGCCTTCCTTTATTTAATATAAATATTATTTACATTAAATAAAGGAATATGATTGATTTTATTAATTGTAATTCCTAGAAATGTACAGCAAAATTGTACTTTTTAACTATTATTTAAAATATTAAAGAATCGGAATTGGATTATTTTTTGGAATCGGCCCATCACCAGTTAGTAAGAAAATGTACCTGTAATATTACATATGTTATGTACTTCAGTTTTAAATAGGAACAATACAAAAAGGAAAAATCCCTCAACCTCTCTTTCTCTGTCAATTTTGCCAACAGTTTTCTTCTATAAACATTTATACACATTATTGAATTAGTTGTGTTCCTAAGACAAGGTATACGAGTATACTTTTTACCAATAATATTTATCTAGAGATGGACAGGCAGCATTCAAATGAGGGCAATGTCGTAGTCCTTACTATTTTACAAGTCTCTCTTTCTCTCTCAATCTACACTATTTTATGTAGTAGTAACTTGTCTGTTTCTATAGTTGAACAACTTACATAGTAGAAAATATGTGTAAAAGTTGTAAGAATTTCTTCTTCTGATATTATTATTGTATTCGCTGTATTTGTAGGGGGAAATAGAAGAAAAATCCTCCCTCAACTCACAGATTATATTTTTCTTTTTCTTTTCTCATAAGTACAGTTCTGTGTCAGGCCGCCAATACTTCCGGGCGCAGTACCACACGCTTGAAAACGTCAAAAAAGCGGATTTTTCTCCCTTGACTACTGAGAACTTACGCGGACACTCGCTTTTTTCTTCTTTTTCTTATTATTATTTCTCGCTACGACGCATCAAAAATGAAAATGTTTGACAGTTCAGTGTAGCCATTCAAACGGGTGGAGTGTTTGACTTTTTTTGTTGTTCTATAGTTCAATTGTTTTTTTAGTTTAATTGTCAAATCCGTCATAGAAACAAAATATCACATTATTTTTTTCTTCCGTTATCGAAGAAGAAAGAATTTTAGTATTACCTTTCTCCCATGGTGTGACAGCAACAGAAAAAAGAAGACATTCTCCCAGAAACAAACTTTAGGTCAATATTTACCAAACACACATAGTTATAATTTTACTCGTCATCGAAATACAACATTGAAAACAACAGCAACAACTACAAAACAACATACAACCACAACTAATTACATTTGAAACGGATGTGATGTAAACACTATTGACTAAGAAGATTTTACTTTATGCATCCCTTAGTTGAAATTATAGATTCAATTATTATTGTTTATTACAAAATATAGTGCTAACAAAAACAAAACAAGAATCAAAGCATCTTCAAGATGGAAAATCTAAGACATGTGCTCTATAACCTGCACAAAAATAATAGTAATTCGATCAACACACCGGTTCGAGGTCAGTCCCTTTAAGCATTTTGTTATAACTATAATAATGTTATTTTATCAACCACCCGCAAACTTTCATCCAGGTATAAATATATACAATGTACATACATACATAGTCATTCAATTGCAAGACTCTTTCTCTGCGTAGAGCCTTCATTTCTTATGCTTCGTCTTCCTGTACATTCATATGATATTATTGTCTGAATTTCACTCATTCCCGTTAAATTCTTAAAGAATCATAATAATTTTCCGTCAAACTTTCCCTTTTTTGTGAGAAATATATATGTATTTTTTTAGAATATCGTCTATAATGGTTGTTATAGTATGACACACATTCTTGCATATTCCCTTTAAATATTGAATCTATCTCACGACCTTAATGACTGATTGGTGCATTGAGCGGAAAATAAAAATACGAGGAAGGGAAGCTATTATACAACTTGCAAAAAAATATTTGCAAAAGTAGTGGATGAAGTCTTGCTGTTGTGGTCTAACCTTTCATTCTCCTAAAATATTTAATATATATTTATTTCATACCTATATTGAATGTAATTCAAGGGCACCTCATTTCATCTCTCTCTTTTTGTATATATTTAATATAGGAGGCTCTATAATATCCTCATCAACCAATAACAACCATTTAAACCATGCCTCCAACAACCATAACCACAATAATATCAGCTCATCCGCCTCCCAGATAATATCCAAGGAGTGCTTTGAAAAAGTGTATAAAGTGGGTCAAGTCCTAGGAAAAGGTGGATTCGGGATTGTATATGCCGGAATACGTCATCGGGATGGCCTTCAAGTGGCTATTAAACATGTGGCTAAGGCAAAAATCAAGGATTGGTGTCAGGTAATAATGCCCTGTAAAGCAGGAAATGCAAAGTACCCTCTTTCTAACATTTGGTTTAATTTATTTCCAGGTTGGTGGAGAGTCCATCCCACTCGAAGTCGTTCTCATGAACGCTCTTCGGGGATGTAATGGTATAGTTAAATTGCTGGATTGTTTCAAGAGACACGATTCCTTTATTATTGTCATGGAAAGGCCAGAGTCTTGTAAGGATCTCTTTGATTTCATTACGGAGAAGGGGGTTCTGGAAGAGCAGATGGCACGTAATTTCTTTCGTCAAGTCGTGGATACAGTCATTGCCTGTCATTCCAAGGGAATTATTCATCGGGATATAAAGGATGAGAATCTTCTTGTTGATCTCAAGACTCATGAATTGAAACTCATTGATTTTGGATCTGGTACCTATATTCGAAATGGACTCTACACTGATTTTGATGGTGAGGATTTTTGTAACTTTTTGGGTCGTCCCCATAGTAATTGAGGGAGGGGGGAGTTACGGAGGACATGGATACAAGTTATTCATAGAAAGGAAGGAGACAACAACATGGATAGTTGTAAATAATAAATAATAGTTGTTGGAGTAGTACATACGTAGTGGTTAGGTCGGTTTTCTTCTTCTTCTTTGCGTCTTTAAACTATAAGAGTTAGTGTTATGTTATGTAAGTTATTATTGTACAATTTACCAAGTTGTTTGTCTAAGAGAAACGTAGTGGGCAGCAGCAGTAGCAGTCACTCAGTCATAATCGTAGTAGTAGTAACTAGTAGGAAAGGGAGGGGGGCGATCATTGGAACGAGAGAGAGAGGGGGATGCGTCGTTCCTTCTACTAACGATCATTTATCATTTTTTAAAGAGTTATGAAAATCTTTTTCTGTCAATTTAATACATTCTTCATTAATTACTCCTTCTTTTCAAAAAAGACATATGTTAAAATATGAAGTAAGTTTCTATCATGACGTCATTTTGCTCCCCCCCCTTTTTTGTTTTTTACTCTCTTCTCTTCGACTGCTTCTTGTAGCTCCCTCAATTCATTTTCTTTTCCCTTTTTTAAACCAATAAAAATAAATGTTCTCTTTTCTCTCTTTTTTCGTTTTGATCACATGGCGTCGTGTGTATGTACTCAAAGAGTACATACAAGAGCCCTGCTTTCACTACCTAGATCAGTAACCTTCAAAAGTAATATATAATAATAAACATGACCAAGATGAACATTTCTTTCTTTCTTTTTTTCTTCCTTCCTTTCATTTTCTTATTTTATTTCTGCAATGCTATAATTGCATTGGAAAGGAATGAATACATAGTTGCCATGTCTTTAAAGTGAAATGAGAATAGCCTTGGGAGGGAGTGAATCGATATACTGGCTTTTTCATGTCAAATGAGTCATGATGTACTTCTTCTTGAGTATGTCCTTGAGAGTGCTTCATAAATCTCTCTTTCTTATTATGGAGTACAATGCAATTTATCTCATTCGCTCTCCGAAAAACGGTGGGGGTTGATGTCCACTTCCCTCCCCAGGTAGAATTGTCATTAATATTATTAATTATTATAGTTGTGGGATTCATTGACGCGGTTTACTGCGTCATCACTATTACTACTACTATGTAGTGTACACAACATTTGGTTTCATGATTTTTTTATTTAAGGAACGAGAGTGTACGCACCTCCTGAGTGGATCCGCAATTCAAGCTATCAAGGAGAGGGTGCCACTGTTTGGTCCCTTGGAATCTTACTCTACGATATGGTCTGTGGAGATATCCCCTTCGAAACAGATGACCAAATTTGTCGCGCAGATGTACGATTCAATCGTGTTCGGTTGAGTTTAGAATGTCAAGATCTCATTCGCCAATGCCTACGAATCTTACCCGAACATCGCATTTCTCTAGAGGGTATTAAACGCCATCCATGGTTTACGGTAACCTTACCAAGTCGTGGATTGTCATCTCCTTCTGCTTCCTCCTCTAATGTCAAGAAGGTCACGCCAGAATCCACTTCTTTACCACCACAGCCAGATGCCCAACCTAATCCTGTTTTATCCATTGTTAATACTTGCACGAGTCCTACATGCTCCATTTCATCGCCGGGAGAAACGCCTCTTTCCTCTCCTTCCGTCCCTAGAAACTCACACTCTAGAGAAAATGCCATCTCTTCCTCGTCATCAATCCGAAGAAAGGAGGAAGAGGGTCGACGGAGTGGACTTAAACATAAATACCCTATCGAAGGTCTACCCATTCCTATAAAGTATTCTGTTGGACAAACGAGTTTAAACTCTGTAGGAAGTTCCTCTGCTGCTAGCTCTGTGGGTCCTGTCTCATCAATTCGACAATTACGGTTACTGAGAGAAGAGGAAACTGGAAAGGATCGTCTTCGTATCAAATCCTCATCTGACGAAGATATGCCCTTAGCCCCTGAGACTGTGTTCCCTGAAAAACATCCCTCAACTTATTCAACTCCAAGTTCATCCATGTCCTCATCCGCATCAGATATGGACCGGTTACATTTGCTCACGGGACAAGATCCCAATAGTTATGGACCTCTGTAGTTAGTGTCCATAGTATAGACTTTTTTTCTCATTTAAAACAAACCACGCAGATCTTTAGTCGCAACGCCACTAAAACCCGTGTCTCCATAAAACCCTAGTTAAGTTAATCTCATTACCATTATTATAATTATTAATTATAATTTAATTAAGATTCATATGTTATACATTTATTTCAAATCATAGTTTAATTAAACACCCCTCAAGAAGTAGATCAATTCGTAACTTTTCCCGTATAAGACTTTCTATAGACAAAAATTCATAAAAAATATGTTGGCTTTTTTTAGTTCAATTCAATAGGCAAAATTCTAACAACATTTTTTTTCTTAGATTCAATTAGTTCCCTCCTAAATATAAATTAGCTAAATTTTATCATCGTCAACACTTTTCTAAAAAAGAAACAAATTAGTCCAAGAAATCTAGTCAAAATTCCCCCTCTCCCCTCATATATATGTCTCTCACACACACATTTTTAGTCAACCTTTCGACAAAGAAACACAGGCACAGATGACCAAAATCAGGCAAAATTGTATTATAGTTAAATTCAAACCCTCCTCCCTTGATTCGTCATATCATTGTAAATTCTAAAGGCAAACAAGCCAAACGTGTTGTGCTGTATTCCCTTCTAAAAATATTCTACCAAATTATTTTTCTTATTTTACGATTACACAATTTTTGATTTGATTTATTTTCCTTCCTTTTACAATAATAAGGACCTATCATTATAATTATTAATAGAAAATTCACTGCCAAATGTTGAAGTTTTTTTTAACAGTCAAAAAAGCGCCTTCAAGGATGGGGCCTTTTTAAATCTATTTTCTCTCTTTAAAAAAAAAATAATAAACGTGTAGTGTATATAATGTTTAAGTAAGTAATGACACTTTTTTTTCTTATGAATATTTATTGACTACGATTGGCACTGTGTGTTTTTTTTTTTTTTTTTTGTTATTGTCAGATTTTGTTCACTATATACCTACTTATATATCAATATATATGATCTATCATCTATATATAAGTATTCATAATTTTTTTAGTTTTAATTTCACAGTTTTTTTTAGTCATTTTTTTTTTTTCGTTCACAACGCATTTTTCTTTTGAGCTTATACATATGTACATCATTATTAGATATATGACCACATATATGTTTGTATAATTGTTTAATATGATGTACAACAAAGCCTGTTTAAAAAATAAATATATATCTACATTTACACGGCACACTTTTTTAACTATATACATACATAAAAAAATATTTTTTAGAAAAATTATATCACACCTTTTCCTCATTTTTTTTCTCTCTCTATCTCATTCTTTCTGTGTGTAATTAGTGTGATTCATATTTCGTATAAATTGAACAACTACAAAAGGAATTTGTAAATAAAAATGTGGTAATTTATAAAATTTATATATTCATATATATTTTTTATTAAGAATTTGTGTCTATTTTAAAAAGTTGTTTTTTTTAAAAATTATTATCATAATATAATTTGATTTGAATGCTGGAAAAAAAAACCCCCAGAAAATCAACCAACGAAAATATATAATTGATGTCTTACACTAATTATAATAAAAAACGTTTTTTTCCCTTTTTTTTTTTTGTAAATTTATAATTTCCATGTTTCTTATGTAATAATTTTATTATATATAAAGATATATTCAATTTTGGTTTTTTTAATATATAAAAAGTTTGTTTCAATTACATTTTTTGATTATTATTTACGAATAAATAACAAGTACATAATATAAACTTAGGTTTCTATTTATTCCAAGGCTTTCTAAAGAGAAGAGGGTAAGTTGGAGGTTTCTACTTGGAGACAGATTTTCTTAATATATTCATTACTCTTAATTATCTAGCAAAATATTTATATAGGGGTTGAGTAAGGTGCGTCTTTAGGACTATTTTTGGAAAATTAATGTTTCTAGCTCATAAACTTCGGTAGCAAAGGCTACCCTGTAGTGAAATATATTCACTCACTTCATCCCACCATTTAATATATTTACTCATAATGATCCCCCATTATATATTACATATCCAGAAACAATTATATAAGTATGTCAACAAAGTGTCGACTCATTTCCTATTCCCTACAATGTGATGAAGGACGTCACTACCAAGGCCAATTTACGTAACAAGACGTGCTACCCTTACGTCAACATATTAGAAAATTACTTCTCCTAAAACTTAATGTAAAATAATCAAATTGTCTTCTACACATCAGGCATTCCATTTCATATATATTTCATATTTATATAAAATTGATATCAATTGCATAAAATTGCAGAAAGCTGCCTCGATACCATTACATGCGTTGCAATATTGCAAATGTTTTTATGATAGTTGATTGAGGTAGTACGATGGTGGGTGGGAGTATGGAGTGGACAAAGTATGTCCCTCTTAAATGCAGCAATAAATCTTTCTGACATTTATAAAGTTCAAAAATAAAGACAAAATGATTTATACATTGTGTACATTTAAAAGTAGAGTTGGATTCGGGTTAAAATTCTCGAGTACGAGATTTGGATGATTGATATTGAGTGGGGTTCAAGTAAGGCAATGATACTCATATTTTACTTCAAGTTTCTAAAATCGGGTTCAAGTTTGCTATCACTTGTACCCTTGGCTCACCTTTATTCATAGATAAAGAAGTTATTTAAAAAAGCTGGTACATCATTTTTTGTAATAATTGAACTATCTATACTTTAATACTACATATAATAATCGAGGTTACCAATCGAGGTAATGAGCATATCTGCTACGTCGTAATCCATCCTATTTATCTTCCTAAACAATATTTCCCCAGGAGATGAGAAGACCCTCTCACTAGGAACTGATGTTGGTGGTACTGATATTTACCTAATGGCTAACTTAAATAAGTTAGCAAATGCTAATTTTCCTTCAGTGTTCCACCACTTTAGCGAGTCATTTGGTCGATCGATAGAGGGCTATTCTAAAGATTGATCCTTAAATAAAGTATAACATTTACAACATACAAATATTCCGTCACCCATGGCCTGCACAGTTAAAACTGTCAGTCATAAACTGTAAGAGTGGGGTGGGCCTTAAACCTGATTATAACTTGTATAATTTTTATAATCTGTACGTTATGACACCATTCCTATTCTTTGTTATGAATAACACCATAAAAAATAATAGGCGAATTAAAACTTCTGAGGGTTTTTTTTCCGCTTTATTTGACAATAAAATTAACATAGTAATAATTATTCCGTTGAGATGGTTCCAAACGGGTGTCTGGCTATTCTTTAGTTCCTGTGCAATGTAATAAGTGCTCACTTGCCAGTCCAAATCACTGATTTCGATTATTTTATCGATATTTTCGGGATATATATTACCAGAATGGAATCGTTGTAACCACTGCATGGCTGTTGCATTCGATACTGTATTGAGTCCATAAACAAAAGATTTTTTTTGGCCGCCTTTTCACCTTGAGTGAATAATGTATTGAATTTTCTCTTTTTTTACTTCTATTTTGAAAAGCTGGAACACACTTCACAAAACACGAAACTGTAAATGAGTAAATGAGTGTCCTCTTAACCTTTAATCATACTTTAATGTATTAATTGTGAGATATAGCTCGCTAAAGACATCTATCAAATAACGCTCAGAACTTTTAAAGCCTAATATTTGGCGCTATCAGTATCCATTGTTTTGAATAGTTATTTATAAAACTGTATTTGGTAGTAATAATTAGATATTCCTTCATATCAAAAATAAATAGCTAGATACATGGATACTTGATATTCATGTACATATTTAGAGTTTCCGTGGTTCGAGTTTAAACTATGTAGAGTAATTTTTTGAGTTGGAGTAATACTGGAATCCAACTCAATTTAAAAGTGAGTTTGTTTTTATTTGTTATTAGGGATCCCCCAATTTTTCCTTAGCATTTGATCTTTCTACTGTAGGAATGCAGTTGTAAGGGGGATTTAGAACACTTTTCATTTCTAATGCGTGCAAAAGTAGGGTTTGTCAAGAGAAAGTAATAATTTTTCTGCAATATTTTTTTATTGCTACTATTATTATTTTGCAAAGTAGTATAAATGTATATAATATAAAATATGTATGAATAAAAAATATGTACACATATAAATGCCAGTTGTATGTGACGACTATTTCAAAAATAGGTATACTTTTTTTTTCTTATTTTGTAATATGAGTCGCCATTATAATTTTTTGGGGGCGACGGGGGGGGTTGGGAGGGAGGAGGACGTCTACCTAATTAATTTATATGCTTAGTATACATATATTTCAATTAAAATTAAGAAGAAATATACATTTATACACAGATTATCCTTTAATAGAATATGAAATTACCTCCAAATATAACTATATACATATACTTATATTGTATGTATGTACAATGAATTACAATGAAAGAAACAGATTAAAAGTCTAAGTCCTCTCAAAGCAATTCACAACCTCTCCCTTCCATTTTCTGACTACCCCAATATACAGGGTATTGACATTGAGTAATAGACATCAGCGTGTTTCATAACGGGCGTAGCGGTAAACCTCCTACAGGGTGTCCACAGTATTAAATACTTTTCTTTGGGGGGAGAGGCTTCGGTTATTGATTTTTTTTTGAAAAAAAAACAACAAAAAAATTAGAAAATAAGTTTCAAAATATTATCAAAAATTTAGAGCTATTTACAAAAAATTACAATTGTAGCAAAACTCAGAAAATTAAATTTTTATAAGAAAAATTTTTCAAATACTAAATTTGTAAGATAAAAATTTCATAGTTCATAGGTATTTACATATATTAAAATTTTTGAAAAAAAAATACAAATATTGAATTAAATTTCAAATATTACGAAAATTTTTCGAAAAAAGTTCAAAATATTAATTTTTTTGAAAAAAATTCATAAATTTACAGCTTTTTCCAAAACAAAAGTATTTTTTTATTGAAATTTTACTTAAAATACATAGCTGTTTTCAAAAAAATTTAAAATATTAAATTGTTGGAAAAAATTTGAAAAAACATAATTACAATTTTTTTTTGAAATGTTTGAATTTTTTGAAGCAAAATTCAAACATTCATACGTACTTCAGAAAATTAAATTTTTTGGAAGGAAAATTTGAAAAATAAATTATAATTTAAACATTTTTTTTCTTGCAAAAAAAACTCAAATATAAAATTTTCTAGAAAAAAGCATAAAATTTTTTATGGGTTGGGGAGCTAGCTCTCTTGGTGAAGATGCATTTTCTAAGGAATAATTTAAAACATTACAGTTTAAAATTTATTCACCAGATTGAAGCCTCCAATTTAAAAACATAAGTATCATAACAACAAAATTGATATTAAATATTAGCTGAATAAAACTCTATAAAATATAATTATAAGAAAAATATTAATTTTCCTATCAATTCCAGTCCTCAGTGATATATACAAATAACAAACAAGTCATTTAAATATAAATATGTAATATTAAGAGCAAAATTGTGTTTTGGATAATAACTAGACAGTTTCTTCAAGTTCTTTCCATTTTTTTTTTTCCGCAATGTTTAAAAATGTCTAGATGAGTTTGATGGATGATATTTAATAATGTCCGAGGGCCATTTCCAAGAACCTTCGATCGTCTTATGAATCTTCTCTATCGATTTGGTTTCAAGAGAATGATCTTTATTTTTTGATGATATAATTTAACACAATTTTTACATGCAGTGCTGAAAATATAATTCATGTGGCTATTTGAAATTGAGCGGTAAATTTTCTTCCATCAGCTATCCATTCAGGGAGCTCATGACATAATCTTATGCATTTAATTTCTAGGTAGATTTAATTCCTTAATTCATCTATTACACCTTGATATTGCAAAGTATTTCCTTGAATGAGAAAAAATCATTTTCAAATGCCAAGGAACGGGCGCATTGTATAGTTTGGCATGTCTTATGAGAGGAAAAGTAAACTTCCCGGTAGAAAACAAACAAACAGAGTGAACACAAATATTATGTATTCTTCTCTGATTTTTTGTGAGTGCCTCCCATTCCAATGACACATATTTGAACATCTAGTTAAAAAAATCATTAAAAAATCTGACATATCATTTATAAATACATTCTTTTAACATTTGAAATAATGGATATACATTTTAAATAAATTAATTAATCGTAAAAAAATTGTCTCAAGAACACATTGTCAATAAAGTGTCATTTCAATAGCCCACCAGGGTCAGCATATAGTTTTATTTTTACCACAAAAATATATTTGATTTCACAGAGAAGGCAACAAGTAACTGGATCATTGATCGTTTTCTAAAACGAAAAGTCTTACAAGAACTGGACATGATTCACTGTGAAATGGAGCCAGCTTCATGCGAGCCTTTGCCCACCTGTTTTGGGACAGCACAAAAGGTTACTAGGATAGATACTAGTAAGGCTAAACTGACGACATACAAGTAACATTATAATTATTATTAAGATGGCATTTGCATTTAGGGTACGCAGTGTCATTTTGAATCATATATTACATTGGGGGTACCTTCAAATTTTATACATTTTGAAAGGTACAATGACTGCAAAAAGTTTGAGAAACCCTGATCTAAATTACATTTTTGTATTTAAGCAAAAACTAATTATTTAGGGCGCTGTTTAATGTCCACTACTCATTTTTTATATTTCATATTATATCAACACAAATAAAATCCACATAATTCTTAATGTACCCTATGTCGCATAAAATATACTTCCAATGGATTGTAATATTCGATCCTTTGTGACGAACAGCAAGAGGGATTTTTATTGTCAATTTTCCATTGAATATTGTTAAAGCATAAACATCCTCTGAAAAAGATCCTTATTAACTTCAATCCTTATGACAAGTCAGTAAAGCTAAACATATCTTCGAGTTTAATCATCTATATGTTTGTCTCTCAAACATCAACTCCTGGGCAGCGAAATACAACAAATCCATAGGTTAATTGCCTTGGATAAATTTAGCCCTTTATATGGTTGGGTCCTTAGTATTCGCTTCTGATTAGAAAAAACTCTGAACATTTTCCTAAAAGGCCAGAGGATCCCCCAATCAGGGTAATACCATTCAAGTAAATAATTCTTATCAATTTTAGTCGTCGAGCCAAGGGCTTCTCAAAAAGGGGATCAAAAGTGATTATTCCTTTAAACTATATATTTTTATAATATATTTACTCATATTTATAGAAACAAGGATAATTAATTGGAAAATCTTATTATATAAATCAGAGATGTCCAACCTGGGACCCATATTTCTTACTCTAATTATAATTTCATATCGTTATATAATATTTTTTTACTACAATAAACTTAATCATATTTAGTTTAGACATCCATTCCTTGAGAGTATTTTAATTATTTTTGTAGTATGTATATGGTTAATTATACTAAAAAAAAGTTTTGAAATTATTCGCCCTATTATAGCAATATCCGGTCTAAACGGAGTAGGTAAAGTTGGCTGAAATAGGTATATTTTAGTTTCCGGTTCATAACTCTTTAGTTTCAAAAATTATAAAATGGATTTTTATTACATTGGGCTAGTACACTGTATAATTTTAATCAAATTAATGTAATTCATTTTATGTTTTTGAGGGCAATATATGCCTTAAAAATATTAACGGAAAAAAAAATCGAAATTAAAGTTCCTGAAACAAAAAAAAAAAAAAAAATAGGTATTAATTTTATATAGATTTATAAAAACATTAAATTATGAAATTTCAGAAACTATAAGGTTTTTTTCCTATACAAATTATGCTACCCAAAAATCAATTTATCTAACGTAGGTGAAACTGGGTTAACATATGTGAAATGAAACAAATGGTGGCCGGTAATTTTGTATTAAACCGGAGTTGAACCATTTTGCCCTGAGATATCTTGCCTTGAAAGCCATTTTGACTCAAGGCTTAATATATGAATAAAATAAGTTTATACGTCGTTATTCTTTATTTTTGGTTGAAATTGATGTTTCCCTTGAATTTTTTAAATTAAAATATGCAATATATCACTATAAAATGCATTCAATTTTTGTTTTCCGTAAGGATAATTATAGAATTGTATTATGTATTATGCTTGTTTGTCAATCTATGAGTGTTTTCTTGTATGAATAATCCATCATGTATAATGAAAACTACTTACAGAGAAGTGATTAGCAATTCTTCTATTCGAATCCTTGCCGTGTTTATTTTCTTTTTGTGTTTCTTATTATAGTAATTTTATAAACCTATTTTGTCTCTGGTTTGAATTCATAACAGTAAGATTTTGTTTGTCTCTAAATTGAAATTTTGTAGCATGATTATCTCATTTTTGCAACAGAAAACAACCATTAAGCGCATTTTATAGCAATACACATTATATAGTTTGATTAAAAAATTCCAAGAAACATGAATTTTGACAAAAATCACAAAAACGACATGTAAATCTACTTGATTATATATTATACCCTCGAGGAAAAATGGCTTTATGGTAAAATGTCCTAAGGCTAAATGTTGTGAGCCAAAAAAGCTTAAGACAAAATGATCTAGCGTCGAAACAATATACGACCATGTCGACAATATATGTGGTGTGCCTCAAAAATGGTTTCAAGTCCTTTATTCTTACCAATCTCATTCCTCCATTTACATTCACAAAATGTATACCTGTTTCTTCGAAATAATATATTGATTCTTAGGCGATATAAAAAATAATAAGGGAAGTTCTTCATATTATACATACATTTGACAATTTTCCTTTTTTTAATGGACTTCTACACAAAACTGTAACCTAGAAACATAATTAACCTTAGTAACAAAATGTATGTAAGAATCTTTAGATAATAAAAATTTGATCCCACATATTAGGTCAAAGGCTGGACTTGAGTATTTATTTCAATGAAATTTTCTAGATTATTTTGCAATTAGATATTATTGCTACCTAGGTGTATTTTACAGGTAAGAATGTTAGTGCTAAGATGCAAAAATGAAACATTTGAAAAGTTTACCTTAAACGTAAACATATACCCATTTAAAACCTTATTTCAAATATATTATTATTGCATATTTAGAAATTTTAATGTGAACTTTTCAAAAGTCTATATATCCATTCAATTATGTCCTCATGAATGGCTTGAGTTTTAAAAAGAAAAAGGCGGAACATTGATGATTTAAACCTATTTAACTTTTGATGACGTGCCTGGTACGTTCATAGTTATGTATGGAGGCCATATTTATGCCATCAAGAGTTTTAATTTTATAGACATAATATAATATTGTGTTGTGATATTTATATATATAGAACACATTAGAAAAATATCTACGTATCTTATCAATGTCATACTACCGAGAATATTTTAAGTAAGCACATCCGTTCTTATATTTCAACTCTTTTTGAATAAACACATAATTATTTGTGAGTGAGGCAAACTCTGTCTTTGTTTTTATTCTTTTCTGAGATTCTTTTTGAATGGTGAAATTCAGTTTTCCTATCATATTTAATTTATGTATCATTATTAATATACATATATCGGAAACGACTTGGATTATTTGATATAAGTGAACACAAGATTTAGTGAGTAGACATCCTAATAATTCATACAAAGAGATCGATAGCAGCAGTATTTTGAAATAGTGCCCCTAAATTTGCATTAACAATTAATTGCAATGTTATCCTTGTTGTTTTCAATCATGAGGTTTTATTATGCAAATAAATCTCTAAGTGTAAAAATGTATACCACCATCCCTGCACCAGTGTCAGTACTGAGAAGGCTTTAGAGACTGTTTAGTGTTTACATCTTTATCCGGATTCCCTATAACATCAAGAAGACCATTAACACCCCAAACAGCCAAGAGGAACCAAAACTTCTATAGCAATAATATGTCTGATTTCTAAATTGCCTCCATGTGACCCTCTGTCGGCCCCGGCCTCAACCCTCTGGACTTTTTAGTTTGGAAACCAAGGTGTGCCGCACTTCTCATATCAATTTGGATTATGGTAGAGTGGTACGCCATGGACAAACTTTTCATAGTCAAAGCTTTTAATCTATTCGCCTGGCATGTCAAGGCTGTTATTACTTATGAAGGAGGACATATTAAATAAAATAAAATAAAGTACCTAAATATAGTATAGATACAATTAAAAATTGTTTTCGAGTTGTCTTTTTTTTTATTCAACAAAAATCAAGTTTTTCGTAATTTAGTTATGCGTCTGCAGGTTTGGTGTCCCCACTTTGTTTGACGTCCGAAAATTTATTCATTATGAGTACTATTTCCAAAAACAAACCGAGTAGGCCAAAGTATTGCATAAGTAGTATTTGTAAAAAAAAATACAAAACTCCAGGTATTTCTAAGTAAAACTTGTCAAAGCCTAATCATTCCTTTCTTGTTCAAATGTCATTTTGAAAGTAAAAAACAAGAAACAACTAGTCACTTCGACTAGTAACTTTACTTTTCTTATTAACAGGAATTAAGTTGTGTTTCATAACTTTTTACAAGATTTTTTTCCAATTCTTTGCATGTGGAATGATAAATATCATTCCAGGCTCTCTCTCTCTCTTTATCGTTCATTGGTATAGTGTATGTCGTAGTGGCTTTTATAAAATATTTCCTTCGAGTAGTAAAGTCATGAAATACAGCATTTGTACGTACATACATGCCTCGTTCCAACGAGGTTTTCTTTTTTTTCTTTTAAGTGATATTTAAAAATAAGTACATACTTCATATTATATGTAAGTTCTAGTGAAGAAAATTCTTTTGGAGGCCGGAAGTTGAACCTCTTCTCTACCCTTTTCTATATTCCTTTCTTCTTCTATTATATGTAGTATTTCTTTTTTTGTATACTTAAAGATATGGAATATATATATATATAGAAGTACTTCATTCATATATACATATGAATTGTAAATATGTAGAATAAGGAGTTAAAAAAAATCTCAAAAATTAATCTTTTCCGTTTTCGTAGATTTTTACTTTATTTTATGATTTTTATTTTAATCGTTCCATAACATGATATTTTCGTCTATGACTTTTTTATTATTTTTTTAGTAAATGAACCTAGAGTTCTTAATTAGCTTGAGAGAAGATAATTAATTATAAGGAGAGGGTGGGAATTGATAAGACACAGAACTGAATACAGACGGATTTCTACAAGTAAATAAAAAAAAAGACATTCAAACATAGAGGTGTTATATTGCGTCCAAAAAACCATGAATAATTAAAAGCATGCCTTTCCCGTGAGTGAAATGTGTGAAAGGAAACTACCGCCATAGTGAGGTCATTTTCAATATACATTTGTATTGTATATTTAATAAAGGAAAATCCAATCTCATATGTACTCAGGTGTTTTTGCTCTTTTGCCAATGTTAGGTCACTTCTTTTTTATTCTTAGGAGAATGATTTATAATTTAATTAAGGCATTTGTAGAAGGTCATAAGGACAGGGCTGCTGAAATATTATCAACTAGTATCGTTTTAACCAAAATTGAGCATTTTCTACCTTAGAATTAGATAAATTGTGAGTAACACTGGACTAAAGGAGCTTGTTGGGATATATTTTGGCAAAAGACCACTTCAACAAAATGGGTTGAAGAGAATCCTTCATTACTTAGTTATTTAGAGAGGATGATTTTAAGAGTCAATTAAATTAAGAAACAATTAGTTATAAAACAAAACAAAGCTTACGTACAACTTGAGAAAATGACTCTTGAACGCGATAGATGAATTTCCATTCCTGCACTGCAAGTAGTTGGGCTTCTCCAGGACACCCGTCTACCCCGTCACCAATCCCCTCAAGTCCATGAGGATTGAGTCCATGCCAGAGATCTTAGTGTTTCACACCAGACTGTTCAGAGAGCAATACTCGAAACACCGACTCCAGATTTTTCCAAGAGATCAAGCGGCGAATGCCAGCTTATGCTTTCGGCCTCATATAAAGGCTGTAATTGATTTCATTGCATAAAATAAATCAGAATCCATCAAGCTTTTAGAAATCTGTTTTTATTGTATTTTTAATTTGATAATTGGTTGGAGAGAATATTGTATTTAAAGAAATAATTATTCCTTTCTATTTTAAAAACTCGAATGTATCAGCGAGCAAGGATCACTATTTGGTTTATAGTTGTCTCTGTCAGTTGATATGTAGTCCCTCAAAGTTACCATATTTTTGTGACATTCTCTCAGACTTATTTTTTACGCTTTTTTAACTATGACAACAATCAGCTTCTATGTCTTATTGCTAATCATTCATACAATAGTTGTTTCGTTATATAACGTA
The DNA here is from genome assembly GCF_016086655.4 of Lepeophtheirus salmonis. Taxonomy (NCBI): domain Eukaryota; kingdom Metazoa; phylum Arthropoda; class Copepoda; order Siphonostomatoida; family Caligidae; genus Lepeophtheirus; species Lepeophtheirus salmonis. Next base: position 21,584,006 of record NC_052143.2, read on the forward strand.
TTATTTAATTTTAATTATATTGTAACATACTATCAGAGTCAACCCGTTTTTATCTATGTGTTCTTTTAAAAAAAAAAATCATAGATATATTTTATCTACGCATTAATTATGAGGCGTATACTGTGAGCAAAGCAAACAAAACTAAAAAACATCAAACATATGATTAAAAGTCATTGGAATATTAGGACTATTATTATATAATAATATTATCAACATGATCATTGATAAGTAAATAACTAAGTAGATAAGTTGTTGTGATGTATTTTGGCAGAAGACCACTTCAACAACCTGGGTTTGGTTGCTCAGAGAGGATGATTTTAAGAGTCAATTAAATCATAGTGGGCTAATAACATTGTGATCAAGCCAAAAATCAAAAAAGTGAGTGAGAAAAGAAACATTAAATAAATGTGTACACAACTAAAAAAAGCTAACGGTTACATGTATTTTTTTGAAAAGCATATCTTTAATTCTCGTAGGATAAAATAATAATCATCCTTACATTCAGTAACGGAATGAGACATCTTTCACAGGGAAGTCCATGAGTCAATTTTAGGACCCATACGGTACAATAAGATAAAAGTCCCTATAAAACAGACGCTAGTTTTTGCTTACATAACCCACCCACTGTGGCATTTAGTACTCATACCTTAAACCCTATTCCTTATAAAGTACACAATTTCAAAATCCAATCTACTTGCGTTCATATTGATTAATCCCCCCAGCAGAATATTATTTTTTGCTGACCAATGTCACTGATTTTAAAGTTAAAAAAAATATTTTTGTAGAAAATTAATTTCAATTCTTATTCTTTAAAATTTTGTTCCTTAATTTGCCGTCCTTTAATATTTGGCAAGTTACAAAATATTCATCATAGAAGGGGTATGAACCCCGGAGCAGATTCTGATTATATTTAAATCCATTGAAAAAAGGTTAGGGGGAACTTGTCTATAGTTATTAATCACACAAATAATCCTTTTCGGGATATCAAAATATATAATACGTGTACAATATTATATGTATACATAATTAGCCAAACCGTTAGTTGCACAAAAATAATGAAGTAATATTAAATATTTGTATTTGATTACATGCTAATAATAATGATCTCCAGAAAGATCCATTTTATACAAAACTAACAGACAATGGGCGTTATATGTAAGTATTTGAATATTATCTCTATACATTTATATACCAGGGTGGTCTGAAAAGTTTCCGACATAACAAAGACATTTTTTCTTAATTTTATTTTTCAACATAGTTTCTTTGTAGCCCTAAATACTTCTCCTATGGAAGTTCCCATCTCTTTAATCTGTCCAGATAGTACTCGGTATTTTTCTCTCCAAAATAATTGTTCACGAGACACTTTTCGTTTTTGGCTCAATTATTTTGAGTTGGATTGACTAAGACGCGTAAAACTTCAATAAACCTTTATATTTCTGTTATTGTTTGAATCTATTTAAAGGTTACATTTTTAGAAAAAAAAATATTTAATGACAGCTCGATACTCGAATTTTTACATTTTCTCAAAAACACTACCATCAACTCACTCAAACGGCTGTTACATAGTAACTGCACAAAAAAAATAGTTGAAACTTTGGTGATAACAGTCGACCGATGCTAGATAGATGTGACTAGCTTTTATTTACGAGTGCTTCCATCTTCAAGTTGAGGTCGAAAAATTTTCAGACCACCTTTGTATATTAGGGTGTATCTTAATCACAAAAGTTTGGAATCCCTGGATACTTAATCTTTTATACTTTAAACATCTAAACAAGTCAGTAACTTTCAAACATCCGGAAATAGGTCCTGTAGAGACGGATTTTGATTTGAAAAAAATAAATGATTTTTTTTCCCCTGTAATTCCTTTAAAATTATTGAGTTGAACCAAAATACATGAATCTATTCAATTAAGTAGTTTAGATTAGAAATATATATTTAAAAACTATTGGAATAATATTGCTCTAATTTGCATAATACTATAAGTGTTTTTATTTCTAAAGATATTGCAAGTAAATATAATAGCTTGGGGAAAAAGTTATTTTAATGCTTTATAAGAAGAGTTACAACCATCCGATTTAAGCAAAGTATGCCTTGTTCTGTTTGACAACTTGTTGCCAACAAAAATCCAACTTCATAATGTCCTTCTCGTAGATTCCCTTGTCCCTATTGGCAAAAAACTATAAAAAATTTCACAGGCCTCTATTGAGGCCAAATTTGTACCCCAAGCTCATTGTCTATAGACAGGAAGAGGTGGTAATTACCGGTACCAGGTCCGAACTGTACAGTGTGTAGCAGCTAATCATGTAGTAATTGGTTCTTGTGTACAATTTCGCCAAGATTTTCGAAAATACAAGAGTGAGAGAATTGAAATTTTTACCGATATATTGGCTATATCATTTCTCAAAATTGCCTCCCTTGGCGTCCATACTGGCTTCGATCCTGGAGCAGGAAGGCCAAGCACGTATTCCTCACAAAATTCTCCAACTCCTTGTCCTTTTTAGTCTTCAGGGACTCCACATTGGGTTGAGAAGTCGCACAAGCCTTCCTCTCAATGGCAACACACACCCCAGAGTCCAGGGGGTTCAGGTCTGGGCTTGGCTGTGGTAAAAAATCCTGGGCCAAAATCCCTTCAGGAGCATCCCCAGGATTATAATTTGCAGAGGGATTGGTTTCTAGATTTTTTTGGAAATAAAATTTCAGATATTAATTTTTTTTTAAATTAAAAAAATTATCATGTTCTTCATCGGGCTCCTATTTATCTTCTCCTTCGCCGAGTCCAAAAAGGGCTGGATACCTAATTTTGTTGAGACCACCGGTGCCAGGATTCCATGCCAGGCCATCTTTTTTCAGCTTCTTCACCTTGAAGACGAGCTTCTCTGAGGAGCCGTTGATCTTGAAAATTTTTGCCACCTTAACATGGGAGTCTGGCAAGTCGGGTATTCATCTTTTTTTTAACCTACATCGTCACTCTCGATCGTAATACGAATGTTTTTTTAAAATGTTCTACTTAGAATACAAAATAAGGTCATATAACTTAAAATACTTTAAAATAAGGGGTACCAACTCTAAACAAGTTTAAATCCTACTGCTTGATTCGTTGCCGCACACTGTAGGGTGAATGCATAAGAAATTCCCATTGTAGTTCCTGGAGCTTCTGGCACTTTATCAAAGAAGTGTGCGGCCTTGTGTTGTCTTTTTATCTCCTATTCACCAATGCTGCCTGTTTCTATTCTATCGCCAGCTTCAAACGGCGGAATTGTTCACAGTAGAGGGCAAAATTGTTCTGAAAATATATTTTTTAAATTTAAAAAAATCAAAATGTGTTTTCCCTTTCAGAGAATAACAGTATAAAATATGGGGAATTTCTTCATTTGAGACCTCCATACACGACGCATGATAATTAACGACTGAACTAGCCAAGTGTAATATTGTCAAAAAACTGTTTGTAGTATAAACTTACACCTTTACACCGCCTTATCGTATCATCCGATGTGACCCATAATGAACCCGATATAATTATTTAAAAAAAAGCGGCAGAAAAAATTGAAATCCCTATTAACTAAACAAAGAAGCCAGTAGACACAATTATTCATCCAGTACTCTTTTTTGAAATGCTATAAATAAATATATATGTCAAGCTAAACAAATCAACCCTACAAATAAAGAGTAGATAATTAAAGGTTTTTTTTTTTAAAGAGTTTAAAAACAGTTTTTGTTTTTCGAAATGATATGTAAATAGGTATAAAAAGGTTTCTTATTCGTCATAATTTGACCTTATACCTATATGTGATAATAATATATTTCACACTTAGTATCAAAAAACAATATTTGAGTAGTAAAATGAAGAAAAATATCAAAATATATGGTCGTTATACGCAGTACGAAAAGAGTATGTTTCATTTACTTGCAACATCTGTAGTACTAAATACTTATAACGTGAGACAAATTAGAGCAATATTGTTAAAACAACAGTTAAAACGATTTAACTTGATAATTATATAGGAACAATTTAAAAAAATATTTTTTTCCCCCCGATACTTTAAATATTTCCAAATGAAAGCTTGTCTATGGAGGACATTTTTTGAATTAATTGAAGACTATTGTCTCGGTTACATGTCTATTTTGCAAAATACTTAAAAAGTCCTGGGATACAAAATTCAGAACTTTTGTCATTACGGTCATGTACTAATGTACATCTAGGCATCCCTCTTGCTCATAGGTACTTTATGTTGAACAAAATACGTTCAGTTTGTTATGCATACATACATTCCCTTATTCTTATCTATATACATAATACACAAATATATTTCGAGTGAAAAACGATGAATAATACAAAAGAATTGTGTTGTATTCTTACGTATAACATATATGTATGTATTGAATACATATGCTATGTTATATAGGGGACAGGATTTAGTGGAGATTAAGGCACATGGTGTAATTACGCCTATCTTCAAGCACCTGTTAGCTTCTCTACTCTTGATAAAATGCGTCATTTTGCGTTAAGTAGCTGCATCTGCAGGTATACATATAATATAACAAAATTTACTAAATATATTTTATTAGAAGAGAGTCATTGAATAATTCTTAAAGGCTTTTTTGTCGTCATTATATATTTTATAATGCGTGAAGGACACTCTATCAAGGACACGACTTAATCCTCCTCCTCGTATGTACCTATACTCTATGTTCTGCGCTATGTATAAAATGAATGTAATGTCATAAACTTGTATGTCTACACATTATACATTTAGTATGTATCTATCATAATTATATAAAAAAGCAAACAATGGGCAATCGAATTACTATTATATCATGGCTCTTCCTTTGAAGCTGTTAAACAACTATTTTTTTATAGAGGGACTTCTTTGATTGAAATACTGTTAGAGTCAGCTTTATGGACAGACCTATTTTTGGATTGCAAGTCTTTTTTTTTTATCTACATTCTTATATGAAAGTGATCCTCTCATCTATGAGTATAACCGTGACCGGTGATTACATTCATATTAATTCATCCCGGAGACATTCAACTTGGGACATTTAATTTCCTTTTATTGATGTCATAAGGTTAATATTTCTGAGCTAGTTGGTAGTTTTTTGGTATGATGTATAGGATTTCGAATTTTTTTTTTTTTTTGAAATTTTTACTCATCTTCATAAGGGGAATGAAATGCCCAGCGATGAATTTTGCAGTCAATGAAAAGACTTATCATAACTTGTAATGGTTATGTCAAACAGGCTTTTATCTTATATAAGCGCTTATGAAGGTTGTTTTTTTAACAATGCTCAAAGCCGGTCTTGCCGTGAGCAGGGCTATGGAAAGAAATAAATGTAGGGGCCCTTCTCATTCGTATTCAAATTGAAAGACAATAACTATTTTTCTTCAAATTATTTTTATAAAATCTACCCTGTACGAGGCCCTTATTTATTATAATAAAACCTGGGAAATCCACTAAGGCCCACTCCCCTAACCCTGCCCCCTCCTTCGTATAATATTCGATGATCTGTATTTATTCTTAGTTGCTTGAGAAGTCATTTGTTAAAAAACCAATTATTCAGTTTTTTGTGACCAGAAATCTAGATCATTCAAAAGGAGGCCATCATTTTTTTTTAAATGATCAGTTTTTGCTAATGTAAATGTGGATCGAATATAATTATGCTCGTACCTCCAATATTTGTCTATGATTTATTTGTAAGACGTAACAAAAAGATTTCTTTGTACATACCTTCAACTAATACTTCAATTCATCAGACAATCTTAAAGATATGTCTTATATATATATATTTTTTTAAATAGACAAAATAAAACTTACAACGGTATTAAGTTTCATCGTCATATTGTTTGTCTATCTGACCTTGGCATCCCAAGTACAAACTACATAAACTTACATATTTAAAAGGAAATATTCCCTCTGATAAGATAACTCTTCACCCTTCGATCAAAAAACATTATCCTTTCTCCTTGATTGTGACATTTGTTAGAAAAAAAGAAGAAGAATAATTATTTATAGGACAGATTGCGTCATGTACATTATATATATATATGGACATAATGGTGCTTTTCTCTCATCAAAAGAGCATTATCAATGATATATGTATTATGTATCTCTATATACTTACATACATATGTGTTTATATAATTAGATTTTTTGGAGCATGCAATAAAAATATAACATATTCATATCTATATGTGAATTTTGTCTTTTATTATTACCACTGATTCTGTTCTATGTATGTACTCCAACATTCAGGACGTGTACGCCATTATAGAGCTACAATTAACAAATGAAACAGTTAGCTAAGTCTCAGACGGAAGGCGAAGAAATAACGACAGACTTATTTCTGTAGACTTCCTTACATAAATATATTTGGCCTCGTTAGAGGTCACAAAGTAACAAAATGTGCTTTTTTAAATATGAAATGTCTGACAACATATGGCGACGAGTTTGATGGTATTGTCTCTGTCCAACCTCTCTGATACAGGCTCGTTGGCAAGTATTACCATACTGGATGTGGTTAGTCCAACAGAGAGAATTTTATTTCAATTCCTATAAGATGGAACCCTACTATCATGACTCGCTCTAAGGCTCATGGAAGAGGAAATGCATATCAGGTCAGAGGCATCCGGAGGATTATGTTTTGGGGAGCTTGGTTTTTGTTTAAAAAAAATCAAAATTAATTTATAGAGGAAAAAATTTGAAAAATTAAATTTTTTGGAAAAAAGTTACAAATGTTATTTTTTTTTCCGAAAAAAAAAATCAAAAACCCACAGCTATTCACAAAATATTAAATTAATAAGAAAAAATCTAATAATAATTTTTTTGGATAAATTTCAAAAACTAAATTTAAATATTAGAAAAAAAGTTCCAATATTAAATTGTTTGGAGGAAAATTTCAAACATTCATAGCTTTTTACAGAAAACTATTTTTTTGAAAGAAAATTTGAAAAATTAATTGGGGGGGGGGGGGGGGAGGGGAGGTTACAACCCCTAATGGACACCCCTGCATGCCCATGAGTAAAGTTTGTGTCCTTCTGAGGGATTACAACCTGGATCGTGGTTTCCACAAACAAACTTTTGGGTTCAATGAAATCCCATCCTCGTCCCTACATATAGGATGTGTCCAATAGGTCAAGAAGAAAATACCTATAAACAGCATGTGATTAACCCCAGGTGCATGTTAGGTGTGGGTTTAATAGTTTTTGGGGGAAAGAGGATTTAAAGAGATATATTTGATAATAATTTTCAATAATTATGTAATAACCCTTTTGGAGCCATTAGTAAGAATTTTTGGAAGACACTTACCTCCCATAAAGCTCAGTCCGGATCAGTGGCACTGTTATGAACAAAAATAGCAATAGGAAATTTACGTTATTATAGTGTTATTCATATATGACGTCATTTCTATAAAGCTGCCCACCACTTTAGTATTGGTTAAAGAGCCGAAGTCCCCAGTACTGTTACTCTATATTATTCTGTGAGTATTAACCGGAGCAACTCTCGATGACAATGAGCAGAATTAACCTCATTCGTTGTATATTGTGCCAATCTAAAAAAAAAAAAAAAATCTATAATTGGGATGGGAAAGTAATGAATTAACTAATTATTATTGAGACTCTGTTTGCGTGGTAGTTGATTCCCTTAGAGGGCGTCAATATATTTCAATTTTATGATGAATGGGCTTGTGATAAAGAAATAATGTTTTAGAAATGAATAATAACAATCATTTTTTATGTAATTAAATATATAATTGCTCTTAATTACTTTATGATACTTATTCATATTTGTTTTTATGCATGTACATATGCTTAGACAACTCGGCACTTTTATGCTTGATGCTTCTACTCCTATAAAAATACATACATATGTTCTCAAGACATAAAATTGCCTCGTGTACACACATATATATATATACATAAATTGATAGAATGTATTTGATAAAACGCATCGATTAAAATGAGCTGGGAAGCGGAAGGGAGACAGCTATATTTTTATTTTAGCATAAAATGATTCTACCTATCACTATAACAACTTCATTGCCTTTAATTAACAATGAAAAACGTCAGAGATCATTTTTATTTCTCCTTCAATAGAGCTTTAAATAAATAAATAGCTTTTATGTTCTATGCTATTATATAGGAGCTACAGGGGGACTTCAAAACGTGGGATATCGAGCTTGCTTTATAAATACTACAATAATTTATTATTTCCAAAGATAACATAACAATATAATTTTTACAAAACTTGTAAGGAAGACCTTTGCAAACTTGGTCACTCAATATGCCCACTTTCAGTAACAATCACAACCTTTAGAAGTCACCGAAGACGATGCAGGAGTTGATGATAAGTCCTAAGACAAACTTTCCCACCTAGCCACTAAGGAAGCATTCAGTGAGTCCATATTTGGCTTGGAGTTTTGCTTGTTTCCTTCTCCAAAGTTCCCCCCACAACAAAGTCCAGTGAATTCAAATCTGGCGAGGAAGGGGCCACATCTTGTTGCCTCTTTACCTCTTCATGACCTCTGTCAGAAGGTGGCTTTCGATGCTCGCATATCAGGGAAATCCCAAATCGCCCTTGATTGACCGATAATTTGTTAGCGAGGGGATTAATCGATTTAGTGGGATTCCCTTTGATCTTTTTTTCCATGCCGGACTGGAACTCCGAATCCCCTTTTAAATTGTCCCCTCTACATCCAGCTTTCCTGGAGAGGTCTTCTCCATCATTCTTCATCTTGACCACCTTAAAAATCAGGCTCCTGGAGCACTTTACAACGTCAATAATCCTCGTCACATCAGCATCTAAGATAACAGGATAGACTACCTTTTGGCTTACTCATTATGACTCAAGATGACGAAATTTTTACTAAAGTTTGTTTATTTATAAAAGACGGCTGAACCAGAATGTCAAAAATATTCACCACACCTTTCTATATCAATGAGAAAATTAATATTAATTAACAGTTCACGTTTCACTGCATACAAATATCTGTATATAAAGTTATATATATATATATATTTATTTATTAATATTCTACCTAGATATAAAGAAAATCATCACATGATAACATCAACAGGAATGGAATCCATGCGGAAGGCTTATACTTATATATATATTTATATATGAATCATGTTATCAATGACGAATTGCATTAATATATTATACCAGAATAGTACTACTACCTGAGATGACTTTTCCCATTGCTTTAAATAGGTATGTACATATTATCAGACTTTGGTAGAAGAAAATACAGAAAAACACATAGGTAATACGGAAGAGAATCTTTTGATTACAAAAATGTAAACACACCCAATAAAAAAAGAAAACAGATGGAGAAAATGCTAGGTGTAATTCATTACTTCATCATTTCTCTCTTTCTTCCTCCTCCTCAAGAAGTTTTGTAACTCCTTGTGGTTTTGCATTGGGATGGTTAAAGCATATAACTACATATTTCATTTTATATACACATATACCTAGTTGGTCATACCTGTATAACGCCGCCACCTAGTAACACACTCTGAATCATGTTTGTAGGTTATTCTTACAAACACACACTCTCTGAAGAAGTCGAGCCCCTCTTTTTCTTACTATGCTATGTACATATCTAAGACGTCTTTACGAGGAAAATAAATGGTTGTCAAAAGATAACCAAGTACGCTAAAAATGAACGTATGCTCATTTTTTTATCCTTAGTCATGTTTCATAATAATGCTATTGTTAAATGTAATGGTTATAAAATGAATTGTACATACATATATGCAAGAAAGAGTAAGAATTAAAATATACTTTTTTTCTCCCTTTCATCTTTAGATTCTCAAGGTAAACATAAATTGCTTTTAAGACATATGGTGATATCTACGAAATGAAGGGTTAGAGAATGAATAAGCTGTTCTTTACGTAACACATGGTTCTATTAAAGAGTTATAAGTGGTATATTGTAGATGTTATTATTTTGTACCTATCAATGCAACCATGTTTGTATTTCTCCTCATTTGGTATTCCATTTATCATGGAATAATAGTAATGGGCGTTGACTACAAAAATAATTCTCAATAAAAGTGTGTCTATGGATACTTTGAGTCTATTTTACTGTAAATTATGTATATAGTAATCATTATTGATAAAACAAAAATCAAGGTTAATATAAATACAAGGTTGTACCATAACGCGTGTACGACTGATGTTTGACTTCCACCACGCTTTTTAATATTGACGTAATAGACTATGAGTGGTTGTGTGTCTTGTCAAAATCTGCCTACATTGCCCAGAAGTCGGTATGATACATCAAATTGAAAAGTTTAGCAATCCCGATTACATCATGATCTAACCTTGTATTTCAATTAACCTTGATAAAAATAATATAACTTAAATTTTGAAAATGTACAGAGTGCACCACTAAAATTTATAATTTGTATAACTTTTATTGTTTGAAAAAGTGTAGTAAATACAGGGTGGAGATTATAAATCTGGATAATGTAAGAATAGCGTATAATGTTACAATTTATTTCCCAAAATTATTTACAATCTTTTTCTCTTACATGTAGGGGTCCTTAGTGAAGTTAATCACTCAAACAAACCAGCTCCAACCACAACCACCAACCTGGCACATACCTTGATAATAACTCCTTCTTCAACTTGACTACTGCTTCGAGTATGGAAACCAACAAGAAGTTGAGAGTGTTTTGTACACATTTATTAGACAGTCTTTCAAAGACGCCTAGACATAGTAGTCCAAGGCGTTCAGATTCAGCGAGTTAAGAGACCACATTTACTTTTCCCAAAACATTCAGAAATACTATAATGCATTTTTTTGCTCTCAGTGTGATGATGAGTCTTCGTTGCTGGTGTTTCCGACCCACCAGCCTCCTTGAATGCCTTTGTAACATAGTGAATAGTTGATTTGGGCAGCTTTGTAAACTCAATAATTTCCTTGGATTTGCAACTGGCACGGATGAACATAATAATAGCCGCAAGAATTGGAATGAAATTTCAAGGATTTTTTACTTTTTCTCATATAGTTTTGTTAGCAAAATCTGATGATCACACTTTTATAAACTTAGATTTCAGGTTTGCTAAAATATGAAGTTCCACATACAAAATTCCCAACCTGAAGAAACGATTTAAAAACTGTAAATGCCTTTTATAAACATATAGAAGAACACTTAAGGCATAACTTTTATTCAATAGTTTCCCATTTTTCTTACATACCAATCTCCGCAAGAGGTCTGAAGTTCAAACAGATGTTAATGATGAGATGGCCAGAAGGGTTGTCCTATTCCTTGGTGATAGATAACCTCAGAGACTCTAAATTAGGTTGAGAGGTCATATTGGTCTTATACTCAAAAAGTTCCTACACAGCATAATCCATTGAATTAATATCGGGCTATAACTTGGTCAGAAGTTAAAGGGCCAGAAATCGGTCATATTCCGGCACAAACTCTTGGGCTTTTATTTTTTCAAACTATATCCTGACCGTCTGCTCACACCTTCCCCTTCATTCAGGGTCTTCCTATGGTCAAGAACACGTTAACAATGTCTGCAACTGTTTTTGAGGCCACTTACACGCAGGTCAAATCCGACCTACACTTTCTTCTATTTTTCTTGTTTAGTTTATGTGAACTTCACGAGCATAAACAAAAAAAAATGTCATGTCAGAACTTTAAAATGTTTTTTAAAACAACTTCTTAAGATGAATATTAACGGACATAGAGAAATTGTAATTTAATTAGAATTTTTGATTGCACACACAACACATATTAGTTACTTTATTATAGGGCTTTGGTCAAATCCCTTATACCTACTTTTTCAAGAATGTCTTTATAATCAATGATAGAGTACTTTAAATAGCAAGCCACACGATTTCTGAGTGTATTGAATACATGGAGTCCGTTTTCAATATAGATAACTAGACATGTCTGAAATTGCATACACGTTTTAAAGTTTTATTTATTTTTTCTGAGGGCTAAGAAACTCATATCAGTACTGGTTTTTAGAGGGACTTCAGACAAGGACCTGATTCCTTATATAAATTATGTCTTGAGAAAAACTCCCATTACAATTCCTGTCCGGTCTGCCTAAGGGTCTGTAATAGGTATGTAGTATGCTTATTGTTATTATTTAAGATGTGTCTTACCCGGTTTTGAATATATAATACGCATGTACCTATATAGAAGGGGTCTGTGATTATTCAAGGCAATCACCTTGATAGAATCAGATAACACATGGCGCAGTGGGCTCTCCTCATTGAACACAGAAGATTGTAATACAAAGAAGAAAAATCCTATCATACGTGAGACTTGAAGTACGGAAGAACTCTTAGGTGGAAATAGATTCATCTCCTAGTTCCAAAGATGTCCCAAACATATAGAACATCTCCAATAATCGCACTTCAAAGATCCAGAGGTCAAATTAAGAAGGAAACAAGGCCCTTAGAAATATTTGACGAATTTCATTATGGCTTGAAAGTTCTAGCGGAAGAAGCTCAGGTACTCAAAATGAAACCAAAGGCTTGGCTCACAACCATAGTAGTATGTGCAACAAACAATGATGAAGTACGACAGAAACTAATGGAGAAACCCCTCAATTAAATTTGAAAGATACCCTTTTTCTATGTAGAACAGTTGAGACAGGTAAGAAAATTCGGAATATTTTGAACAACTAAGTTGTAAAGGGAGTAAATTCAAACAGCAAATCCATTATCAGGAATAGATTCCGGAAAGGAAGTGTCAGTTGACGAAAATTGTTCGAGAGCAGTGCAGGTAGACTTTGTGGGAAATAGGGATTTGATTATCCTCACAGAAATGAAATGGCATGTCGAGCGAGGAATAGCAAATGCCTGAGTTTTAAAAAAAGGGGCAATTTTGCAAAAATGTGTAAATCAGCGAAACAGAACCGAGTCAGTGTAACAAATTCCATTCAGAAACTATAAATGAATAAAATACCAATTGAGATAATGTATGCTTATGGAAATCATGGATAGGAAGTTGGAGTCATGTGTGATAGTCGAGCGATGGTTTCTATTGGTGGATCAAAAGCATTAAAAAATCAAATTGGTGGCGATGGACAACTCCTCATGAAACTTGAAGCTGTATTTATAGAGAAACTGTTTATGTTTTAGGAAATATTTCAGAGAATGAATTTTTCATCTTTCAGAACCATATCTGCATCAAGAATCAAAAGTATCGTATTCAATTTATTAGAATAACAGGGAGAAAGATGGAAACAAATTGAATGTGGTTCGAGATTAATCCCTGGAACAGAGTCAAGATATGCGATGATCAAGCTAAAGCCTTTGCCATCAGATGGGCTATTAAAAAGTGTCCTATCTATCTCAGTGGACTACTGCACTTTGAAGTAATAACCAATCATCATTTTCTCTTCACTATCTTCAATAACTATTCTTTAAACCAAATCGAAAAGCGAAAGCTTAGAAGATTATAATGTGCTTTCAACATTACCAGTTCAAAGTATCATGGAAGAAAGGAAAAGTCCATATTATTACAGATGCCTTTTCACGAGATCCAGTAGATGATACTGGAAGTGAAGGAGAAGAATTAGACAGTGGAATGAAATACACGATTAGATCAGCTTTAATTAGAATTGCGGTCATACAAGATAAATTCCGAAATATTGGGTTGGTAGATCCAATAATTGAAAATATCCAAAGTATAGGGGAAGTGTATGAAGCACTCGTACAATTCTAGAAAGTTGTCTGAAAGTAAAATGAAGTTTAGAAAATAAATTCGTAAGATTATTTATGAACATGATCGAAGACTTAGCTGACGAGGACGGTTTAGTAATGAAAAGAATACAAAATGTCGTCCGTAAAGCGTGCCAAAAATACATTCTTGCTGAATTACTTTTGTCGCAGCAAGGAATGACTAAAACAAAAAGAAGATCGAGAGTGTCTATATTCTGGCCTAGAATGAACAATGAAATTGTCATGGTTATTGTGGGATGTGAAACTTTTCAAAGGCAAACTTTTTATAATTCAAAGAAAGTTTGAAACCTGAACCAGAACTATTATTTGAATCCATGTCTTCAGATTTTTTCATGTTTAACAAAAAATCTTACCAGGTATCTGTGGATGCATTATCAGAATTCACTATAATTGAAAATATAAACAAGATCAATATACGGAGATAATTATTGAGACATTTTCAAAATGTTTTGTTAACGTTGGATATCCGAAGAATTTGAGATCTGATCAAGAGACAGTCTTCTCGTCCCATATGGTTCAAGAATTTTTGAAAAAGAATGGCATCATTTGCCATCCAACAAATCCGTACAATCCTCAAAGCAACAGAATGGCGGAAGCAGAAATAAAAATATGAGAACCTCCTTACTAAATGTGGAACCAAAATAATTCAGAGGAGTTTAGAGACGGGCTACTAGAGTAATAAAATACACCCTGTGAGTACAAATTATCTCCCTATCAAATAGTTCATGAAAAAAACCTACGGTCAAAAATCCCAGCACTAAAAAAATTACTTCATAATGTCCCAAATATATTACAGAACATCCGTGTAAAATAAAGTTCCTAGGCATGTTTTTTGATTATCTCCTGCATATTGAAAACTGGCATTGGCCACTTAACTAATTGTGATTCGACAATTTGATACCAGCACGAATATTAAGTAATTTATTCGCCAGAAACAAGCTCTCAGTCAGTTTTGGTTAACGATCATTTTGAAAATGGAACAATTTTCTAAGAGGGGTGTAGGTCATTATTCAAGGTTTAACTGTATGGTTAAATTTAATATATATCACTAGGGTAGATTCATTCCATTGTACAACATAAAGGAAGCCATTGCAACTCTATATGGCACATATTTGCAAAAGTATACGCACATAGGTCATAAAAATATACATAGACTCATTTTTACTATTTTGTAATTATACTTTGACAAGATTCTAATAAATATACCTGTGTCTTATAAAAAGACATACAACTTTTGACCTCATAAAACTCTTACAAAAACATGTAAATATGTAGTGTTGTATAAATACATGTGCTTGAATTTTGAACATTATACCATGTTCCTTCCATCTTAAATCCGCATTCCACTACTATGTGAATTTTTGAAAATCATTTTGCATACTATATATGGGGAATTGCATAGCCCCTGTATCTATCTAACAACACAGGTACATAGTCTTGCAATTATCAATTAGATAGAAGGCCCACATCTTTTTTGTTAACATCAAATTTACTCCAAGGTGCAAATCCGTCTATGTAACTGACATATTTGGGAGTTCATAATATCAAAATATTTATTTCTACACACATACAATGATTGTAGAAACGCAGCAGGTGATATCAAAAGACAAGTTGACCTACATTTCTTCCCGTATGTAGTATTATAACTGTTATTTAAATACCAAATACACCTATATTGTGCTTCTTTTTTTTTTTTGCATAAATCCCATTGAAGCTTTATTTGTGCATCCCTCCATTTTATATTTTCGCATTTTAAAATTCTTATAACAAAAATTCTTAAAGAGAGGATTCATTGTTCATAAACGTTTTCAAATTAATCATCACTTATAAAATTTCAATGTGTATTTTGTTTTTTGGAACATGATATTTATGTGTGTATAATGCATTATATTTCAAGTATACATATATTTATTTGCAATCTATAACTCCAGTTTCGGCCTTGAATTTCTTATTTGCAACATAGTTGAACGAACTTTCTTCTTCTTCTTCTCCACTCTCTCCTTCTTTTGCACACAATACATATATAACTGCAGTCAGTCAATACCTTCTTCTGCTGCAAAGAAAAAAATGCAGTTATGCTCCTAGTGGTATGCTGCCATATTTCAGCCCCAATCTCTTTTTATATTTGAAAAATGCATATTTTACACGCTAAAAGAAAATCTGCTCAGTGAAGAATCTATTAAAACGTTCAATGATAAAAATATTTTAAATAAATACAAATCTTGGTGGTGATGGTGGTTCTTGTGAAAAGGAAACTGGTGGTAGTGCAAATGTATGTTGATTCCCACCCTCATCAAGGACATTATATACCTGACTTAAATATACTTGTTTTCATTTGCTAATCATGTATGTCAGAAAAGGTTGCTTTTTCGGAATTCGGGGAAATTATGTATCAGAGCAAAAAATATCCCAGATTTTTAAATATTTTTCATAAGATGTATTCTGAAAAAAAAAAAAAATATATATATATCTTACATATTTCTCAACCAAGCAAGTCTTTGTTTTTGAATTATCATCTGGTGTGGCTAGGCTTCGTCTTGCTTTAGCGCTTAAGTTGCAAAGCTTGCATAGCAAATACTTTGAGTCAGACACATAACTACAAATCTGGGTACCACCAAGCTCCTTAATGAGCACTGAGGGGTCTACTATCTTAGGCATGCTCAATTTAAAAAGATGGTCTTTCACTTCAAAAAGTGTAAATATAATAAAATAAATTCTGCTGGATACTGGTTTATATTTATAGAAAAAAACGGATTGTAAAAATTCCAAATAGCTTTGGTGGCAACTGGATATAATTTTTTTTTGATTATCCAAAATTATTTCCTTTATAATTCATGTACCCAAAAATGGCTGGGAAAATATAAATAAAGGCTAAAACTGCAAATTAAGTTGAAAATGTAAAAAAAAAAAAAAAAAAAAATAGTGCAAATAGTAGCCCAAAATATAAATAAATCTTATTTGTATAATTTGGAAATCGCCTGTTATGAACCTGAATCCCAGGGATAATATTCAATTATGTATATGTACATAACAACTTAAGGATGATTCCTTCCATATTTATTCCATAAGTAGTTTATTGCCTTGTTGTAAAGGGGGAGGGAAAACAAGCCAAACTTTAAGCATGAAGGACTTAACATATTTAAATCTTATCAACTTTCTCAAAGTGCATTAATGTTGATTTATATTTGGTTCGTCAAGTTGCAACATAGTCATTTGTTCATAACTTACTTAAGTCGTTGACTCTTTCAGAACGAATGAAAGTTGTCTTGATACCTTCTTAGTTAAGGATCACTTTTGATCTATTATTTCTTTTCTCAAATATAAGTAGACTTATCCGAATATGACAGTTATTACTAGTTTTGATTTAATCAATATGAAAGTTCTACAGAGTGGGTACCCCAAAACTTGCAGACTAATTTACGAAAAATGTGTTTTTTATATAATCATGAAAAGACAATTCAAAATCTATTGGGGATATGTTTAAATACTGTATTTAGCTATATATTATTCAATATGTCCTCCTTCACATGAAATCACAGCTATCAAACAGATTGACAACTATGGATGATGATGGCCATGTCCATGGGATACCGCGCTGACAGGATAACAACCCAGAGTGAATCCAAATTCGGATGGGACATTCTTCTCTAACACACTCCAAATGGCAAAGTCAAGGGATTGAGGCCAGGTTGAAGGAGAGACAGATGAAGAAAGGCCAAAAGTCAGCTATATTTTTGCTAGATAAGTTTTCTTTCTTCTTGGTTGTACAGAGTGATACTTTTCAATTTAAACACTTTGAATTTTAAACTTCAACAGGATATTATTTTTTACTTAACACTGGAATTTCAACAAAATTAATACAATTAATAGATGCGTCTGAGCTAATATAACTACCCATTGCCGCAATTATGGCTTCTTGTCGGCAGTGGAAGGCCTGGCACATACTGCAGATTTAGTAATTTGTCATGGCGTCTCAGTGCTGACTGACAGTGCCTTTGAGGGGATGACGGACACTGCAAGACCCCCTCGACATGCACCCAAAAGGTGTAGTCAAGGGGGTTGGAATTAGAGATGGGAGGGGGGTTCAAATGTATCAAACAAGAGTTCAAAAGAGTCTTACAACGAACTAGAGGGTTTTCTTTCATTGCTGGTCAAAAGTGGTTTCTTCACCCTCAAAAGGCTCTTTCCACCCACTTTTTTGATAGCCTTCTGGACAATCTGGTGTGAAACCCCGATATCTCTTGCATAGACTCTCATGGACTTGAGGGGATTGGAGCTGTTTTTTTTAACTCCTCCATGTCCAGTTTGGGTTTTTTGACAAATCCCTTCTTCCTTTCCAACATTTCGGATGTGCTGACGGCGTAGATGATGCTCCTAGATACGTCCAACTGCTTGGACTGCACGCATGGAAATTTGTAAAACCAATTCAAGTGTGATTCTCTTGACTTGTACATAAGGTAAAAATCTCAGGTTTGTTTTGTTTCGTAACTATTCGTATATTTATATTAGATATTAGGCTTTAATATATCGAAATATGAATTAATTTCGATAACTCAACCTTCATTTTTTTATTGATTTAGTAAGTGCTCAGATTTCAATGGACCACCCGGTTCAGAGCTATTAGGAACTTTTGATATAGTGGGTAGTCTGGATGGAGATGCCAACGATCTTAGCAGCCTTCTTCACACTGAAACCAGCACAGAAGAGGTTTTACACGCGATACATTTTTTTTTTTTTGCTCCGATATTTTTACACTTAGCATAACTTGTTTCTTTTTCCTTAGCTATCATTTGGTTGTGTAGTAACGTCTTGTAATTATAAATAACTGGGATGAAATCAAATTTGCATGTTTTGGGTCCCCAATCTTAATTTTTTTACCGAACATAATTACTATGAACTATAAAATCAATGCTGTTTGGGTTTTTTTAATTATGGACATAATTTAAGACAAAATATAAGTATAAGGGAAAATTAATTATATTTTTTTATCTAAATCAAAACTAACACTTACGAAAAGCCAGTAACATCCTGTACTTAATTATAAATAATTGTATTTTTATACATTGTAAATGAGGAAAAAAGATTTTAAATCTTTAAAAAGGTGTATTCAAGTTCTTTTAACAAGCTCACCGTTGATACAAATAACAAAAAAGTCAAAGACATTAAAAAATTTCTTTTTTTATGTTAAATATATATATATACATATACATTGATTAGACTTTCCAATGTACAAAAGAATATCTTTTAGTGAGAATTATTATAAATAACCATCAATTCCGCAATATGCATTAACACACAAGGTAAATTAATCATTTTCTTGAAATTGACAGTGAATATTTTAGAGGCAGGAAAAGTTCAGAAATTAAATATAAATGAGTCAATTAGATGGCTCAAATCCAATAAATAAATTTGAATCAAATATAATGGTTATACATCATATTAAAGTTGTCCTGTCTTTTAAATATAAATTATGTTTTACAATTATTCAAATACTGTAAAAACCTAACATAGAATATTTATTGAATATATTATATGAAAATTAAAAGTTAAACTGAAAAAAATCAATAAAAATCGCACTTTTCAAATTGTAATGTAATGTCTATTCTTTAGTTTGATCTAAATTATAAAATAGTTTAAATCAATATTAGGTTTCACATATGATCCTTTATTTCATATACCTTATGTATTATTAAATACATTTTGTAGGAATTATATTCAAGATAACTATATAAATAATTTATCGGTAGAATGTTTTTGTTTAAATTGCTATACCTTTAATTTTTTATCAATATCGTTATTACATTTCAAAATATTGCTCTAAATCGAATTTATACTGAAAAAACGCGATAAAAAAAAAGCTTTAAAGGCTAAAACTACAGCAATTGAAAATGTTAATACTCAATTTCTTGTTCTATAGCTTGAATAACAAAAACAAATTTGGGTTTTAGCCGGCGGGGACAAAAAATACTGTTGCAGAGTGTAATGCATACGTCAATACTTTAAGTCTGATTCAATAAATAAAATAAGAAACAGAATTTGCAAATGGCTCTTCGTCACATGAAAAAGGGGATTGAGAAAATTCAATGATTTCAGTTAAATCCTATTTGTTGAAAGAGCCGATAAACTTGAGTTTCTAAAAAATGCTCTGATCTGTATCATCTCCTTTTTTTAGGCCTATTAGAGTGTAATTTTTGATATCATAGTTTTTTGTAAACTTTACCAAAAACTAAAATGGAGTATAACTATGGAATATAAATTAATTTATAAAAATAACTTGAAAGTTTTACAAATATGTCTGGGGACTATTTATAGAAAATTTTATTTCTAATCTCAATTTATATAAAAAATAGTCAATGAAAATGAGAGAGTTGTAAAACAGGTTTATGCAACAAAGGAAATCCAGTCCACACTCTCGTCTACATACTCTAACTTATTCATATTTTATTGAAAATGAAAGTTCCCTGGAAGAAAATTACAAGTATTTATTAGGGTGATGCAGTTACCCCAACATTATCAGAATCGGCAGAACCTAATTTTGCTACTGCAGCTAGATAAATAGAATAGAAATACAAAATTTGGTTTAATAATAAGTGATTGCACCTAGACCGTTCATTAAATAAAGAAGACAAATTAAACTTCTGTTGGTAAAATACGAAGAAAAATAATAACAGTTTCTCCTTTTTAGTTATTATCTTTTTTACTATTTACCATCTTCATATAATAATATAAATTTATAATTAAATTAGTAACTACTTTTCACATATAAATACAAAGACCATCTGTCCATTTTTAAATACAAAACTGTTTTTTTAAGTTTAAGTTTTTACTTTTAAGTTTCTTTGATTTGGAAGGGAATATCTTGAGCCATGCCTATAGCTGCAGATTCTTTGTCTTGAATTCAGTAATTTCGATACCATGGATATTTTGATGTTATTTCTAATTTGATCAAAAAATAATACTAATAGTACGTGATCTTCAGTTAGGCACCACATATATGCCGAGAACGCCTTGATTACTGCATCTACACAAGTTTTATAGATCATCCTATAACTGATCAAGTTATTGACTTGTATGAGACCATTTAAAGATGATCCTAAAGAAAGTGAAGCTGTAATCCACAAAGACAGGTAACCAAAAATGAAAAAGAGTACAGATTGAATTTCTGCTGCTGTCCAGGTACAAATATATTGAGGAGATCAGTCTTTATAGCATAATGAAGTGTTTTACCCAACACTAAAATATTGACTTATGCTACTATTGAACAATGTGTTCTCCTTGAATGCAAATGCGTCAATCAGTAATACCTACTTCAAACAAAAAAAAATGAAAACTTACGCACTACGCAGGAAAACTTGACATATGTACACATAAACGTTTCTCTATATGTGTTCAACTAACGCTATTACAGTACTATAGAAAGGGCCATCTGATTCTGACAATGATTTATAATTTTGTGGGGGGACTGCAATACTCCAAATATGGTTGTGTCTCTTGTGATATTTATAGTATCATTCTAAATTTAAATTCATATTACATTAACAGGATAATTAATAAGAAAAAAAGAAGAAAGGTTTTCATTTTTTTGTTTTCTGTACTAAAGTTTAATAATGTCCAGGGCCGATCACCTATTGTCTCTACATTCAAAGAAATTAGGATGACAGGAATTTTTTTTTAAACATCATAATCTTTTTTTGTTCATAGAAATACTTTATTGTAAAACATGTTTTTTAAACAAACATATCATATTCTTTATTTTTGCTTTATACGTGTTTAGAAATTGCAATTGTGCTAGAAGTAAACGTTAAACAAATTAGCTAACATTTTGTATTTGTGTTCTACTTACCTAGTTGCAGTACCCAAATTATATTCTTCTGATTCGCACAAGGATTTCTAATTTTGGGGCACCTGCACGACCACAAATATTTAACCCAAGTTTAATCTTCTTATTTAGTAAATACTTGTTAGTATGTACGCTTACTCTTCGACATTGATTCAACTTAAGAGTCATCTAGCGAGTAAAAATGAATATTTATAACTGTATGCTTATACAATCATTTTTTTAGTGTATCTTATGACTCCACAGATACTTGATCTCTGAAGTAACAAGACAATTTAGTGTGTGTGTCATACTGGTAAAGTAATGCGTGTATAGTGTATATGTATTGAGTTGGTTTGAAATCTTGCAGGAAGTACTTTGGTCCCTATAGAATTGAGGACCGACATCGTTGTAATTCCTTCAAGTATAATTGATAAATACGGAGTGAGGTTTGTTTCTTTCATCTCACGGCTGTTTGCAGCTAGCTAATGTAATGACGTAGTAAAGCAGCCATGCTGCTCTACTCAAAAACATAATTCCAATTATTAGAATGATCACAGTAGCCTTCGTTTTTTTAAATACCCAAAATGCTGATGATTAAGAACCATATTAATTGCATTCCGAGTTACTAAATGAAAGTCCCTCCCAACCATGCCCCTTCAGAGCTTTCGTGCACCGGGGCTTATAAGGGCCTTTGCTAGAGATGACATGAATGATAAAATGAAGCAGTACTCCCTGGCTCAGCACGTCATATTAAATATTTCTGAAGCTGTTATTATTATTATATTATGGAGAGATCAACTAGGTGTTGAGTAGCTACCTGGGAGTGTGCTCATAAAAACGGAAAGTAACCATAAGATATAACTTGAATAGTTATTTTCTCTACTAATAAAGCAAAGTTTCTCTGTTTGTCGACACCCAGTAACCCCGGGGAATGCTGGATGTTAATACGAATGTCAAAATTTAGAAATCTGTGCGTGTGAATGCAACTATTTTCTAATTTCAGATAATCATGAGATGCAAATCTGTTTAAAAAATAATTTTCTAATGAAAGAGAAAATTGGATTAAAACAATCGTGTCTTTAATATCTTAAATAATTTTAATTTATCTATATTGATTCTTATTATATAAAATTAATAGATAAATAAGAAAAAAATATTTTAATTCGTTAAAACATTAATTAGAGAATGTTATTAGGGAAATTTATTTTTTCCTTTCATAACTCTTCCAAGGTAGAAAAAATAGCCACTAGTTGTCAAAAAAGGAAAAAGGATAAACAATGCACGCCCATTATACAGAAGCTGAATAAAAGAACTTAATATTATTTAATATAATTGCCTTTGGCGTCAATAATGGCCTCGAATCGATCTCGGAAACGGGAGCAGCTCTTTTGACAGTCTCCTCGGGCATATTTTGAAATTCCTCCCGGATCTTTAGACATCAGCAGCTGGGATTTTTTGTTGGAGGAGGATCTGTTGGTGGGTCGCTCAAATATACCAATGCAAAGAAGTATATGGGGTTGAGGTCTAGTCAGCTTGGAGACCAAACAAAAAAAAAAAAACATCTGACAGCCAGATCAACGTTTTTCTTTGCAGCTCAGAATGGATCAGAGTCTTGTTGTCAGATGAATGGACTCCCAGCTGCAACTTCTCAATTCAGAGGTATATGATTTCCCAGGAGATTGATATACTTTGAGGTCACTGGGGAAAAATACATGACCGTCTGAGCTTATGGCTCCAAACACTTTTATGGTTCCTTCTGGACTATTTAATAAAGGACCTTCCCATGTTGAAAAATGTTGCAATCTCAACACTTTCTTGTCCTGTGTGGGCTGCAAAATGGACACACAATCTTTTCAATGATTGTGAGCTATATACTACGTTGAGAGATGCCATTTTTTAAAACTGACGCCAGACAATTTAGTCTAGCCGCCAATTCCCCCAATAACATCCTACATTCGCATGCAATTAAAGCTCGTAGTTAAACAAATACCGCTCTCATTTGAAAAATTGTCAAGAACTTATTAATAAATGTTTTTTTTTAATATATACACATTTAAATAAAATTTACTCTCATTATTTAAATTTGCTGCTCAACAACTGACATAGTCGACTATGGTTGTTTTTAAATTATGATGATGGGATATTAATATGTCTAGACGGAAAAAATAACTATTTTAAAAATAAATGCAACAAACATTAATAATTACTTTTGATGCATTGTTTTGTTTCTATGGGTACCTTTTATTATACCTGATACTGTTAACCAAGTATCATAATGCCTTAATAGGACTTTCTTTCTATAAATACGTTTATAACATAATTAAAAACATTTATGTAGCATTTTTCCAAAATGGATTTCCTTTAAATCATCATTACAGATTTTCTGATATATATTACTCCAAAAAATATCCAGTTTAGAAGACATCTATGGATCTTTTTTTTTTTAAAGTATAAAACACATTGTAGAATATGAGAATAAATCTCTATGTAAATGAGGGATATATGAAGAGAAAAAAACAGCGAGGAACCAATTAACCAATGTATTTATAGAGGGGTGCAGAGCCCATAAAGATATAGAGCTGACAAAGATACTATACATAAAGTAAATGGATTTTATTTGGAAGCAGAAAAATGAAATTAATGAAACTCGAACGGAAGAATTTCTTCCGTCTTTCTCCTTTCCCTTTAAATGATAATTATTGTACAAAATAAGCCCTTAAGCATTCATTTTTAATACCAATAGTCATTTACATAATGTTATATAAGGAGATGTTGAGGTTTTCAAACCATTAAATGATTTTTATTATATCAAAAAAATAATCTTTCAGATTAATTTTAAAAAATATCCTTTTTTTCTTTTGAAGAGTATGAATGTGAAACATTTGTGCCTTGAAAGTCAGTACTAAATTGACTTTTTTTCCAGTCCTAGACAAACTTGGACTCTAATATTGAAGTCATAAGTTAAAACCCTCAATGGGATTTTCCTAATATCTTTTCTTTACTATGATCCAATCATAGAATATAATGTGTGACGTTAAACTTTTTAGTAAGTCAAAAATATTTTCTAAATGTATAATTTTAGCTCTTTTTTATTGTTTCTCTAATCATGCAATTTCCACCACCTTTTCTCTCACTCATTATCCTGTGATAATTTTGATTATCAAGTATAAAGCAGGACACTTGAATTATGTTTCTACAAAAGTTATATTGTTTGTCCAATTGATGCTCAGTGTACTTAAAATATTTTATGGTTATTTATTTTTTTTTTTTTGGAACGATATTTTTTAGAAAGCCATTTTTCCGGTATAACTTTATCTAAATTGATGGGAATTTGCGTATTGTATCATAGATTAGTATACAACTGGTTTCAAATTAGAATGTTCCATTGACTACGCTGTTGTGATATATACAAGTTGTAGTGACAAGAAATCCATTATTTTTAATAGATTTCTTCCACAATAATGTTTATCTTCTTGGCAATTAAAATAGTGCCAGCAAGACAGTAAGACATTTCTAATTTTTTTGAATCACATTTTCACGTAGTGTATTTTTGACATCAAAATTAGCGAAACGGAATTGACGAAACCAAATTGCTTATCATTGGCTGTTACAGTATCGGGACCATAAACACTATTAGCATGTTCAAGCCCCTTTATCGCATAAAAACTGTGAAATATATCTTATTTTCTTTTACTAACGTCCATCGTTGATGCAACCAACTTTAAACTGTATAATACGTTTTTAGTACGAAATCTTATCTTTCTAACACACACTAGCATAAATTGATCACACTTATTCAACGTTAGATACACATAACTAAAGTCATCACTTGAAAAAATAATTACTTTTTTTGACAAAATGCATTACTTACTAACCCATATCGCACATTCAACAACAGCCTATTCATTTATAAAAGACAATATAAACATTAAAAAATAGATTTATTTTTGGCCAATTTTTATGAGCCTTATTCGGTATAATATTCACTACCTCTGAATAATTTGTATCTATGTATTATTCATAATTTGTCTTTCCATTTACATTAAGGGGTTCTCAACCTTAATTTTTATGCTCACCCCTTTCACTTTTTGTAAGAAAGTTATTCTCATTTTGTAATAGTCCCTGTTTTTACTCGGAACAAAGAGAATACCAAGATAAAGAAAAATAATTTACTTGTGGTTAGTCTTTGGGGGCATTTAGACCAAGACCATAAAAAAATTATCCAGAGAGCTCTATCAATAGGAATAGAACCTTTTTTTTTCGAACATTCGTGATAATCAAACTCTATAAGGGTCAACTTATAATTAGCATTTATAAAATATAAAAATGTTTATTATTAGTAAAAGTAAAATACTTAAGATAAGAATATTAAAATTTTAAAAATATTGTAAAAGTGCAAAAAAAATAAAAATCCCAAAATGTAAATAATGTATATCAATATCCCCCCCCCAAAAAAAAAAGAATTCGCTCAAAACCGCTTGAAGTCTGTCTCACTTCCCTGCCAAAAGCACAGAGGTATAGAATTCCAGAGACTAGCTGATTTATGTTATAATAGAAGCTATGCTTGAAAAAGTATATTTGGTTTTGGGAATTGGATGGTTAAATTAGTTATGAGTATGTTTTAGTCAATGTATTCACCCTTATCATTGATGGTAAGCTCTAGGCTGGGCTAAAAGATGCTACAGAATCTCTGGAGGTACTAGGTGCTTATAGAGGCCAGGCTTTGTCGACAGAGATCTTCAGGGAGTTGTTGTGTCGTCTCCTACAGACCTTGGACTCCACGTGCACCTAGACAGAATAGTATAGGGGATCGAGGTCTGGGCTCTGCGATGGATAAATCTTGGCTAAAAAAAACATTTTTATCATGAATCAATTGTCAAGAATGGAATAGGTGTTTAAATTCAGTATTGCACATAATATTCAATTTCTCTCCTAAAGTCAAGGTATGGTCGAGTGAACCAATTGAGAATTCCTGAATCATAAACCTCTAGTTTGATTAAAATGATGTTATATGGAACGCTCAATCCCCAACGACAATAATAGTAAAATCAATACCTTTTCAATTATTATGATATATTTCCAATAATAATAATTATATTTTTTCTTTAAGTACATATGCAGTTGCAATTGTTACATTTGGTCTCTCCTTCTGTCTTCCTTTCTTTATCTAAGTATTGATTTGGAAAGTAAAGTACGCAGTCATCACTCAGAACAACTCTTTTCCCACAGTGTATGACAATAAAATCAATCTATAAATAATCATTTGAGGGACTTAGAAAAGAATAAAGCTACTTGAAGATGAAACTTCCATTTTTTATATAATATACGCGTAGTATTAAATGACCTTAAGTTTCGCAGCATATATGTTTCGGTTTGAAAATTTAAGACAGGTCTGATACTTTTTTATTTTTTATAGTTTTCCCTTAATTGGTCAAAGGAAGTTACACTGATTAAGTATAAGTAAAATTATTTTATTACATTTACTCCATCTGATCTAGGAATCTTCTTTGAAGTCCACATACCTTTAGATTATATGTATTTCTTCCTCTAGAATCGACCGGGGGCGAATTTATGTACATTGAGGTGAAGTGAATATGTATTCTCCTGAGCGTGTTGTGAGACCATTATACATTTTTTTTAAGACCGACTAAATTAATTTGATTCATATTCGATCTGGACCGGTCTATAGTAAAATTTGGTCTTCACAACCTCTGAAGAAAAAAGGACGTACTTTTATAGAAAAGAGGGAAAAAATATTAATTCATAATTTTTTCAAGAAAAGGAAATTTCGGTCTAAGTTTCGGATCGTAGTTTGGACCAACATATTGATCTAAATCGGTCTATAAAAAAAAATAACTGAGGGAAATCCCGAAAAAATGAATTTTGGGCCAAGTTTCAAAATATTATGTATGAAGTTTTTGTAAGGTCTAGAATAAAAAAAATGATTTGCTACGGTCCCAATTCGGAGTAAGTTCGAGTCCTCATGCTCTGATTCTTAGTCCAATAAAAACTCTAATACTACAACTCTGTGCAATGGGTTTGAATAAAAGAGAAACAAATGTTGGGATATGAAATAAATCTGCCAATATCTTACAACTTATAAATAGTTGATCCATCTATCGATATAGAAAAAGAAATGAATTCTCTCAAAGGAATTTATAAGATTCAGTCGATATTGGAAGTTCTTTTTTATATTAGGGAATATATATTGACATCTACTTAAATTAAGGTAAATACATACATGATTCATTTCCCAAACTATATGATAATTTTAACCCTACATTAAATTTGACTTCTAATATCCCTTTTTATTTTCATATCATCAATTCTCCCTTTGACAAATTGGTTTATTGATTAAATGATAGAAATATAAGGCAAAATAAAGAGCTTATGTTCAGTCTGGAAAATATTATTGTTTATTTCTTCTACTGCATTTTTGAGTATTGTACATGGCTTTGGGCTCAGATTCGTAGACTCACTGGTTTGTTATGTTTTTTAGGACTCGTCTAATGTTAGTACTAGTTGTGGGACCTTCCTTTTTTTAGGATTTTTTTTGTATTATTTATGAAAGTTTATTTAGGCTATCGTCACTTTGGAGCGCAATAATCCGTTTTTATTTATGAAACTACATTAAGGAACGTCTGCAGCGTTATATATATATATACATTTATCTCTTTTTTGGGTGGGCTCGGTTTTTGGAATTTTGTTGAACAAAATCCGATTTTTTTTAAAGTCCAAAAATCCATTCCTATTTTTTTATTTATTAATATTCATTTATTTTACATTCAATCTCCAAATTAAATGCATAATTATTTTTCAAAAAGTTTATTCCTCAATTGGAAAAAGTTTCTTTGTTTCTTTTTTTAGTCACCTAGACTCAAAAATTGATTTACGTTATTCAGCCTTTCAATTATTTTTCATTCTCATATCCCTACATGAAGATGAGATACAAAAGAAATATATATATATATATATGTAAAAGAACAGTATTAAACTTCTCGACCCTTTAATTATTTGTTTAAAAGATTGGTTACCACAAGTGAGTGTCTATAAACTGCAATCATTCAGTTTTCTATTGGACCTGGTTTTCTTGGGCAAATCTGATGTAATTATCAATACTATCTTCTAATATTCTCTTAGGGGTAGTCCTTTGGTACTGAATTATCAATGTCAAGTGTTTCCCCCTGATTGTTCTTCACTTTTCTTCATAATGTTGGTATAATTTCAATTTCTTTCACCTTCCAAACATTGATTATTCTTATTCAGCTTAGTTGCAAAAATCCATAGCTATCTATAAAATAATTTATTTCTTGGGAAAAAATGTCAAATTTTAATTTACTACAAGCAAAGGCTCAACTCCCCTGCGTTTTCCTCTGAATTTTTGGCGTGTAATTAAAGAATGAGTTATTCAGAGTAAACTACTCATATATTACCAGAAACCTGTTAGTGAAGGCTCAAGCGTTCCCACTACCATTGGGTAGAATAACTGAGAAATTTCAATCGCATAACAAAAGTGCAAAAGGTCATTGCTTGAACATTTATCATATTTTTATGTGGGAAAAAAGTATTTATGAGTTTTAAATAGTTACCCATATATCAAAATCCGCCCCTTGAAATTCATTGATAAAATTTTTAAAAAGATTATTCTTTTCCAATATCAAGCCTATCACAGGCCTCTATTTCTATATACTATATTGTTCTTTTTCTTGAACCAAAAAAAACAAAAATCAATAACGTTTGTACATCTAATCTGTCAGTTTGTAATTTTTTCTTCCGTTCATCAAACTATATTGTAAAAGACAGCAAAAAAGTATTTAGAAAAGAAAGTTGTATTTCATATTTGTAAGTTCAAGTCGGACTTGGACTGTCCCTAAAATTTCAGCAAGTCAAAAGCCTTGGTCCTATATGATACAAGAAAACCTCATATTACGAGTAATATCAGTACCAAATAGTGCTCATAAACCAAAAATGACAAATAACTTACTTATTTGTGAATAAATTACCTACCATTCGATCACCATGTGTCTCGTCACAAGAAGTGGTTCCTCATTAGTATTATCCAAAAAATGGTGGTTGAGTATTTTTGGAGTAACTAATGGTTGAAAACTTCCTTACTTAAAACATATGTATATTGTAATCAAAATTGTATGTAAGCACTTCTTAACTACTCACAAATCAAGTGTCTCAAGGTATTATTTCATTTTTATATTATATAAGATTTAAATTGAATTTAACTTTGTGAGATAAATTACTCAGCACAACTGGATAATACAAAAAATAAATGAATAAAGAATATAATGGATTGAATCATCAATTTTGACTTTGCCTGTCAAGGTCTATTTCATATTTAATAAACTAATAGAAATAATTATCGTACATATATAAATTCTATACCAGCATTTTGATACTTCCTTGATTCATTTCGGCTTTCCGAATGAATCATGTTACTAATTTTACCATGTATCATTCAACGTAGCTACGATCTACATTTGCTGTACATAGATTATGCATCATTTTTCATTTAGAGTATTACTTAATAAGGGGAATTTATATAAGTATCTACAAATAAAAGTTATTGACAATAGACCCCTTCATCAATGCTGTGGTTTCAATCATTACCCCACAATAGCTCTTATAGTAATAATCGATGTTACTCTTTCCATTCCTTGGCTCATACGCAATTGGATTTGGTATATTATTAATGGATTTTGGAATGATCTTGTTTATTTTTATTCACGAATGGGAAAATTGATTGAAAATATTTTTATATTTATCAAACTTATTTATCCTAAGTGCAGTAATGTAAATCCTGTAAATTTTTTAGCAGGCACATTTCTTTTTTGTAATTGGTTATCTGAAGAATAAAGTTTCATTTTATTGGCAGTTGTCTTTCTTATTTAATTCCTGAGTAGTAAACATTCTCTCCTAAATAGATTCAATTATATTCAAAACCTGATGGAACATTCCTTTGTTCTCATAAAAAACGGAGTGTAAGCCTAAGGATTTGTTGTTGAGTTATAATTGTAAGCCCTTGTTGAATACAGAGTTAGAATTGGGGTTTATTTCTTGAATTATTTTATTTTCTCCTTCATCCCATGTCACAGCTGATTGAAGCTGATCTAATGAATAATTGTTGCATTATTCTTTCTCTTCTTAAAAATAGTCATCAAATAGTGAGGGTCAACATACTGTTTTTTAGCATCCCCAAAGAAACACATGATTTCCCAACATAATCTAAGTGCTTCGCCATTTGTAAAAGGAGTGCAACTTTTTATCAACGCTCTACTATTAGACCACCAAAATGACTATTACATATTGTAAATTCTAAGCCTTTTCTAGGGTGCGACCATTTTTTGTAGTTGGGAATCTGAGTTGTATTTATTATTTTCCATAGCTGCATGTTCATTATTTAATTATTGAGGAGATAACACAACTACGTAACGTCACGTAACTACATGTGCTTGTGTTCATGTACGACAGAGTATGACCGATGATTATTTTCATAGTTATAGGTGTAAGTCTTTGTTGGAAATTTTGGAGTGTATACATAATTTAATCAAACTCAAAAATGGAGACTTCAGATGCCATGCATTTTTCAAAAACGAGGGCGAAAACTCCGACGCACCCAAAGGGTTTCTTCCGTGTCCATTTTGGCACATTCCCGAATTATGGATTCCTTGAACGCACTGTCACTTGAATGGCAGACATGGTCATCCTCTCTAGGATTCTCCCAAAATAGAAATCAAAAGAATTTAGGCTGGATATGAGGGGGACACATCTCCTTTGGCCAAATTTTTTAGAAATTTTTCAGAGCAGAGCTTCTGAGATTTTTTGGAGGCGGGACAAGTAACTACATTTTGTTGGCCCCTATATACTCCATTTAGATAATTGGTTTTGATTTAGGACGTGACAACGTTCTGAAGCACCTAGGTGTAGACATTGGAGTCCATTCTTAACTCATTCATAGGAAAGAAGTAAAGGCTAAGGCTTTCCCGTATTTTAGGTGACACCAAAAACCATAACGATATGGGTGATTCGTTCTACTTCCTCATTGACAATTTAATTTTACCGGACATTTTCTATAAAATAAACCCTTGATATACTTATAATATATTACATTTTTTTGCCTTCAGCGTTGTTGCTTCAACTACCATGTGCCACACCTATTGTGAAAGCTTGAAATCTAAACATTCCAATGGCATCATTCGATGAGAAGAGTATAAACTATTTTTTGAAGTAAAAGGTGCTTACTTAACCAGTTTTTGTTTCTACCCATCTTGTATAAGTGGAGTAGTACATATCCGAGCCTCCTCTTGGAATTGTTCATATTGGAACAGTGATGTTGTCTTATATTTTAAAAATCAAGATCTGTGTTTATATGTATTATTGTGTTTCTAATTAACTGAATAACTACTCTTATACAACTTTTGTATGTACATATACACATCCATGCTTTTAATTACGTCTAACATATTATTGTAGAGTAAATAGTTGCCTAGACTAAATCCATTGTTTAGTAAGATGAGTCTACTTACATAATACTTATTGATCTTATTTGTTTTAAGGAATATATTATGTATTTATACTAATATATAGAGTGAGACAGAGTATAGTAATAAAAATGAATATAGAGAATGAAGAAAAAGACCATTTCTGAGCCCTTCTAATCAATCAATATATTACGTAGCAAATCAATATCGTGTATATATATATATTTACATAGTATGTTGCTACAAATACTATGTATAGAGAGAGTAAGAAAGAAATCATGAGGACTAAGGAGTAATTAATAATGAATATTGATTTGAGAATTAGCTAGATTCTCCACTACTTCTTCTATTTCTACTACTTCTGCCACCAGCCATCACCACACCTGTTGTAATTATATATATAAGTATAAATGGAGTAAGTACCAAGTACATAAAAGAAGGGCGAAAACACTCAAAACACTAGCAGATTTATAAATCGGTTTTCAGCTGGGTTTATATTCTCATCTTTGAACTCATTATTGTTACACTTCTTTGAAACACACACACACATCAAGCTGTTATTTGATTTTCAAACAGCGAAAGCCTTTCATATATTTTCTGATGAGCTTCTTCTTCATCATTTGGAGATACTCATGTATAATTAAAAAAATTAAAATGTGTCAATAATACATATTTTCATGAAAATGTACATAATAGTAGTCATTGGCGGAGTAAAACGACTTTCACAGGGGAAAAAGGCGGTCGTATTAGCGTACCTACGGTACATATTTACTTAAACATTATTATTATTTTTTTTTTTTTGAATAGAAATCAGACTTTTTTTTGCTTATAAACCTTGTATTCTTTGAAAATTAAGAATAAAGAAAAGTGAATAAAAAAGTTATAGAGTGGTATTAAGTAAATACCCCTACAACAGCTGACACCATCTTAAGGGGATAACAACCTCTAAAATAAAAACTTCGTCTCTCTATATATTCTTTATGCCCTGGCCTCCTCGGCAACTATAAGTAGGCGTATAGTACATATTAGAGCACAAAAGTGCAGTTCCCCGTATTATGTATCCTAAAAAACCTTTAGATTTACCTATTTATGTAATGGAATATCTGGGGATTTTATGAATAGTGGACTTGGATCAGTACATATGTATGTATTCATTTAGGTCCTTTTTCTATTATAATTCTTATTTCAATATTTTTGTTCAACTCAAATGATGGTACATATTTGGGTTTTTTTTATTACTTTTCGTGCAGAAACTCCAAATCTCATTTTCCATCTTTATGTTGAGACTCATTAATTGAAAACGTATGGCATATTTAGGAGTAAGTAAGTAAGTGAGTTGAACAACCATAAATGCATGAAATGAAAAATACGAAGAGTGCTAAGGAGTGCTCTAATGGTTAAGGAACCATTCCCTGAGATTTGGAGTTGTGTATTTTTTTTCTACGTGATAATTGTTTTTATGACCCATACTGTGTTATATATTTATATATATATACATATAGCCCAACGAACGAACAGAGTGAAAGCAAGAAGAACCCTTTACTTATTTTCCCCTCTTCTATATAAATACACATAAATACGATATAACAATAAAAAAAAAAAAAAACTTTTGGAATTAGATAAAGAAAACTTTTTTATTTTGGCTGTAAGTATCCTTTAAAAAATATGTTCCTAGAAAAGTATGTAGTAGTACTATTTATACTTGAAAGTAGCGCATATATTTATTAAAAAAATAAAAAAGTTGCAATTAGTTTTTCATACACCTTTTTTTACAAAAATAGTTTTTCATTTTTTTAAAATTGTATGACAGATTTAATTTCTATTTATGTAAATGATTCAAATGTTTACTGACAAAATACATATATTTATACATCAAGGCTTGACTGCTCAATTGTCCTAATTCAAAAATTTCAAATATTAGTGTTATTGTCAATAGGTATGTTGTCCTAGAAATCTAATATTTAATCTACGATATATATTTAAAAAACGAAACATTCAGACTGTTAACATGATTTTTTTAGATTCATCTTATAGTGAAAGTTGGATAACAACATGATTCATGATGGAATAATTGAGTTTATTGCTTAGTTCTAAAACTATGATTTAAGAATATAAAATATGACTTGCTAAAAACCCTAAGTCTTATTCTCCGTTTTTTACGCTTACACGTAGTTACTCAATCCTTAGATTTTCTCTCCTTAAGAATGAAAAAATAATAATAACAGTTTGAGAAAAAAAAAATTAAATAACGAGATGAGACAAGGAGTATTTTAGTCTCTAGAGGTCTAACTGGTTGAACTTTACTAACACGCCTCTTGCTAAACCTGATCTAAATTCACATTCATACATTTTTAAATTATGAAATTATTTTCTTAAATAGTATTTACATACGTTTGTGGTTAAAAATGAAACCTCATCTCATACTGGGCCAACCGGTATCATCTCTATTATGCAAATTTTGAGAGGTTAAGAGTAATTTTTTTACAATTTTCTTATGACCAATGTTGTAGAACTTATAATTAGCTGTCGATTGCTAAGAAAAACATTCTCTTAGTAATGAATGACAATGCATGGGATACATTGTAAATCATCTTGTGAACATTATTCAATGGAAAACTGTAAAAAAAAAAAATCACTCTTAACCTCTCAAAATTTGCAAAATAGAAATTAACAAATAATAGTAGTTGTTTCGTTATTTTACAGTGTAAAGTTGTTTAAGAACATGAGTTGACCTAAACGCAAGATTTAATTCATTTTTTACAAAGTATTCTTATACAACTCTAAAAATATGTACTTTCTTTTCTTTTTTATATGCCGGCACGCTCGATGCTAATGCTGAACAAACAAATTTCATGAATATGACTACCAAGTTATTTTTTGATTACAAATTGCTATACAGTTTCCAAATATCTATCAATATTTGCGGTTATCTATCCATCCGTACAAAATTTACTTTATTTTTTTTTATTCCTCTTTAATTTATAAAATAAAAAAAACTTCTTACTCTACATTATTAATTTTTTTAAGTCATGGAATTGTAAATTGAATACATACTACGAAATTTAAAATATTACCTCTTATACGGGTCCTTGTACTTCTAAATTTATAAAACATGGTTTCTATCTTTAGTAGTACTATTTAGTAGTAAAATTAATAATTTCAGGATGGGGTAAATATATGTACTTAAAACAAAAATGATTTTCCTGTAATGTAATACTTTATCTATCATACAATATCTCGAACACTCGATCTTCAATCTTTTTTATCTTCAAAAAATCCTGCCTTTGCCGATATAATTGCTTTACAGACTTTTGGCATTCTGACTGTTAGGTTTGATGTCATTCCAAACATTCTTCAAAATGTTCCACCACTCATTCTTACTTGTGAGGCACTTTTCACGAACTTTTCTGTCTAGGTGTTCCCACAATAGTTCTATTGAGTTTAAATTAGGAGATTGAGCAAACCATTGCATAATAGATAATATGTAAGAGGCTTCTTTCTTTTCCAAGAAGTTTTTGCAGAGTTTGGATGTATGTTTTGGGTAGTTGTCTTGTTGAAAAACAAACTTCCTTCCAATTAATCTCTGTCCAGAAGGAATGGTGTGTGCCTTCAGAATAGAATGATAACCATTCGGTTTTAGCATGCTTCTCTTGCATCAACATATACATGCTAGTGACAAATATTAGATATGAAATTAAGCCTGAGCAAAACAGCTAGATTTTTACAAAAAAAAAAAATATCTATTTTATAAATTTATTTTTTTCATTATAATTTTCATCGGATTAAAGTAAAAAATATTAACAAAAGTTATAAACATTGATGAAAATGACGAAAAAGTATTTTTTCAAACTTTTTCTTGCCAATTTATATTATGTTGAGTGTACTTGTATTTAGATTCAAGGGCCTGTAATCTAGGAAATCAGTTGATTTCCAAATCCTTTAAGCAAATAAAAAAACTTTCCCTCCGTCCAATTTCCTTTCCACGTATTGTTATGTTTTTAAGAATTAACTTTGCTTTATTAATATAGATTTACTTGATCTACCTATTTAAAAAATTTAATGACTGGTATCCTGCTCAAAGACAATTTCCCGATAATGAGAAACCCCCAGTCTGTACAATATACAAGGGGCTTTCTCTTATACACATATATACACTATGAATTTCATGGAAATATCCCCTATTTTCCATGCTTCATCACACTTTTATGGAAAATATTTTATTTTGAAAGAAGTAGAGTCTAATTATAGATCTTGGAACACCATAAAATAGTATAATGTATTCATAGTTTATTGATCACCGTATTTACATGGTACATACATACATAAGAAGAGGGTGGCTATCCATTTTATATGTTATGTTATGTATTTAAAAATGTACATAAAATACATGAATTGCTCCCTTTTCCCAATTCTACATCATTCATAAAGTTCTGCATTACTCTTCTTTTTATTAAGAACATAAAAGTTGTGTATCTATAATAAGGTCAATGAAAAACACAACACATCATGTTTTTATTGTATATAATATATATTTGTATAAGTTGATGAGCTCAGGGAAAACTAATGGATCTTCAATGTATGAGTCAATCTATATTTTCTAATGGCTAGATTTTGATAATATTTACTTCTATCCTTTCTTGATTTGATTTCGTTTTAATTGTAAAGGATTTCCTTTCTATTTTTTTTCAAATTATAGAAATAATAAAGCCATTTTCTATTAATAAGTGCCTGAATACGCTTTAAATAATAAGGCATATAATTATGATTAATCCAAGTTGAAAGAATGCTCGTTATCCATAAATGAAGGTTACTTGCTCCTTATAATTAAAAATTTAATAATATGTAGATTGTTAGCTTGCTGACTAATTTACTCTCCCCTACAATGAATAATGTTTGGAATAATTCACTTCAAGGCTACATATGAGAAAGTTGGGGTTCATCTAGATTTTGGGTAACCAATATTGGAATTTTGGGATCATGTGAAATTATAGGATGAGAAAATATATTAAAGTACTGTAAAATTGAAGTAATTCATGGAAAAGACACCTTATTTATTTTAAATTAGTCTTTGTTGTATGTAATTATCTGGAGATCATTTTTTGTTAAGGCAAAATGTTTCCACATTCCATATAACATTCAAAAAGTTATTATCAAGTGAATACTTTTTCATTTGATAAATTATATAAATAATAATTTTGATAAGTTAAATGCAAGATTTTACTAGGAAATTTTTTTTTACGGCCTGCATCATGGTCTTGATATTTTTGTTACTTCGTAAACAAGTTTTGGATTGAATTAAATAGTGGGTTCAGATATGTACTCTAGGGATGCCACATTGTTTTTGGCCAAAAAAGTATATTCTCATGATGACACACCTGGACATATTTTGACGTTTCGTCTGGATGCATTTTGATGTAGAACGTAGTTTCTATCTGAGATATTCTGATTAACACATTACAGGAATTTCAATATTAATTTATAATTATCACATTAATGCTATAGTCATGGTGAAACTAATAAGAGGCATGGCTAGGTTTGTGATAATCGTGAGGATCTGAACTTATTCATAAATATCCCTATTCACAGTCATGTACTTATTTCGTCTGTTGTTCACTATGTTGACTGTCCAGTTTTTTTCATCACAAAAGATAACTACTCCTCAAAATTATGACTTGAAGTTCTTGACGACGTCAGAAATAAGTATCTTTCATGGTTAGGGTCAAAAATTGCCTATCCAGCTTCATAAGAGCTCTTATCTCCCTCCATTATAACGTACCTGAATTGTATGAACGACACCATATCAAGTGTTGATGTGTATGTCACAATCGACACAGTCGGAATCATCCCAATAACCATTTTCAGTTAATCCCTTGTTAGTTTTTGGCTTTGTAACCAACTGAATCAAGTCTTTTTTGACTTTCATAAGCCTTTTGACTCAATAAATGTTTATAATTGTCACATTTAACTGATATATTTGGAGATGCACCAAAAAAAAAAAAAAACCTGCAATGAAAGGATTCCATGAATAATACATAGAAAAAAATTGAAATTCTTTTAATCAGATTGTCACTTAACCATTCAGATACGATTCTTAGGGTATATATATATACTTTGTTTTTCAACATCCGTTATAATTTGTATACATTTTTTTGCCATTTGAAAATATCTTAAAGATTAGATTAAAGACTAATTCAATAGAAAAGTTGAAACGTGTCTGTGGGTTGGTTTTAGGTAGGAGCCAAAATGAACTTTTTAAAATGGAAAACATTTTTTTTAAACAATTATTTTGTATTCTTGTTTTGTGAGAATTTTTTTTTTAAATGCACATTCTTTCTTAACATTTAAAATATTTTTTTTTTTTTTATTTATTAAAACAAACTGAGTTTTTTTTAATATAACAATTTATAAATCTTATGTTTCCTTTAAACCTCACCCTTGAAGGACCATTTAGGAAAAATATATACGATAGTATATAGTTCCCTAATATGAGAGGGGTGGACGAAATGAGGTAACCTGAAATCTGAATCTGGGGGAAGACTGAAAGTCCCATGAATTGAATTAGACAAATGTTTCAATCTTATTGACGTATTACATTCATAGAGATAAAAAAATAGAGTTATGATGTGAAAATGAAGTTAACACTATCAACAAAAAAAAAAAAAAGATTGTAGTTTACCAAAACGTTCAAACAATAGTAATTATATATATAGATACAACATGGAGGGCACTTCAAGTATTTTTATTATCTCACTGTATTTTCCATTTGATTATTTTTGTCTTTATGGAACTCTTCAGTTTTTTTTTTTAAGTAAAGGATGATTTCATACAAGATCTGGAGTGATTGGTAAATAAATAAGTATATTTATTTCCACCAACGAAGTTGAACGGAGGTTATGTTTTTGCCTATTTTATTTGTTTCTCTATTGGTCACCAGGATTCCGGAAAATATGAGGTACTAAATTTGATCTGACTTGGTAAGAAGATTATATGTGGTCACAGTAAGAGGCTATTAAACATTCAGAGGCCAACGTAGAACATAACACTAATTAAAAATACATTATCGACCATAACTTTTGAACGCATTAAGGTACAGTTGATGTTTTAATGTAGTTTTAATAAAGTTTTTCCAAATAGCAAAAAATACATTTGAGAAAAAATGACAGTAGGGGGACAGGGGCGTTCGCAGAATTATACATTGGGGGGCTTAGTTTTTAGAAATCCAAAAATACAATTTTTATTGAAAAATTAAATTTTTGGGAAAAAAATATTTCAAAATACACAGCTGTTCACAAAAAATATCCAAAGCTATTTACAAAAAATTAAATTTTTGGAAAAAAAAATTCAAAAATCAAAGTTGTTCTGAAAAAATCAAATTTCAAATATAAAAAATGCTTAAAAAATATCAAAAATTAAATTCTCCACTGCAAATGCCCTTTGGGGAGGTTCGTACTCTACCGAGTTTCCATTTTAGCTCTCATTGTTTTGGCCAACTAACTTTCTCCTTCAAAAATATCCCTTGCTCTTACTCTTTGTAAGCACTCTAAAAATGTATTTGATCGTTATAATTACATCCCACTCAATAATATACATATATGTAAAACAATAACAAAATCCTTGTTCCTTCTGGAGGAGTAAACTCTAAAGAGCTAAGGGCTAATAATAAAAATATATCAATTAAGATATGGCAAGAATAATACTCGTACGTATTTTAGACGAAAAAAATGACTGTCCGTCCTTGGACCCGGACCTTAACTGTCAGTCTTTGAAATGTTTCCTGAAAATATCCATAGTTTATTAAGCCGAAAGAGATATATCTTTAAAAAAACTCACGTTTTATTATAATGCAATATAAGATATATCATTATTTTTATTTAGTTGTATAATTTATTGCCTCTGCAACAAAGTTGAATTGAGGTTAGGTTTTTGTCTTTGTTTGTTTGTATGTTAGTCGCCGGGATTACAGCCAGAGTTACGGATCGATTATGATCAAATTGGGTGAAAGGTTATATATATTCACAGTAAGAGGCGACTCAATTTGAGAAATCAATTACCAAGGTCAAGGTAACCAAGTGCCCATTTACTCCTATTGTTTAATAGAATAATTAAAATATAGGAAAAATACATTCAATGACGTCAAAAGCGATAGATTATGCGTTCTTTGAGGACCGACAAATGGGACTGCATGGGGCGTGACTGGATTGGACTGCGGTCCTTTATAAGGACCAATACAACACTAGTTCCTATTCATTTCCTAAAGAAGGTTCAGTGTTAATGCAAGGTTGTGCCCAGTTCAGTTTCGGTATTGGTTCTTTCTATACAGGCTCGGTTTGGTAGCTGCCAATTCAAACAAGGGGCATCGCTAGAGGCCCAGGAAATAATATAAAAGGCAAGCATGTGCATAGAGCCCCAAGTTTCAGGGAAGGCCCCGAAAAAAAGGTTTCTTAAGACAATTGTTTTCAATGTTGGGCGAAGAGGGAGGCTAGGGGGGGGGGGCGCAGGAAGATGGATAGTTGATGATTGCTTTCAGTTTATAAATAAATTTGTAAAGTAAAGTTTGTGAAACCCTGTTATAAAAATATCATAGTTATCATATTTTAGGGCCCAACAAGCTTAGTCGCAGATCTGGATCCATAATCTATCCCACCCCCTCCCTTTTTTGTATATCGTCTGGTGCCTAAAACCCCTTTTCCTCATCCATAAGAAACGCTTAGCTGTTTGAAACTCAGATACAACTGTATCAGCCTTGGGACGTGCGAAATAATTGGAAATCACTGCAAATGCATACAAAAAAAAAAAAAAAAAAAAAAAAACTCAGAATATTTACCAATTGTACTTTCTTTATTAATTCTATACAGGAACAAAATCCCAAGAATCGAAGCCGATAAGCAATATATTTAGGTCTCTGATCGAATCTATCGGTTCCGGATCAACAACTGGAACCCCTTAAGCCGATAGAAACGTTAGACGGATAACAGCACAGCCTTGTTTATACGTCAAAATGTAAAAAAATTGTAAGGTCCCAGCCTCATCCCCCCTAGTGAATATATGTATTTAAGGACACTCTTCTCGTTTTTATATTGTAATATATCTCAACTTAAAAGTGGGGGGTTCAGAATGGAGGGGAAAGGTGTGGAAAGAGACGGCATTGTTTATACGTACATATTTATGTATGTAGGTTTAAAAATGGTAAGTCTCAAAAGGAACATAAATTCATTTATTAGGTTCTTTTTTTAGAACTAAAATGTCTTTTCAGAATTTCCATTATTTTTCAACTCCACCAATTTCATCCTTTTTAACTTTTTTTTAAAGATATACCTATCAAAAGCATTTTAATAAGGCAACAATGTTTGGTACATATATACTTAAGTTCTACAAAATTGAGGTC
Organism: Lepeophtheirus salmonis; assembly: GCF_016086655.4. Classification (NCBI taxonomy): domain Eukaryota; kingdom Metazoa; phylum Arthropoda; class Copepoda; order Siphonostomatoida; family Caligidae; genus Lepeophtheirus; species Lepeophtheirus salmonis. The sequence goes on from NC_052143.2 coordinate 21,625,416, forward strand.
TCCCGAGACCAAAGTCTTCTTCTCATAACTTAGTTTGTCTCTGTTATAAAATATGTATGAAAGTCAAACATATGTTGTGAGATTATTTACTTGAGAAAATTAATGACAAATGCAATAAAAAAGGTATCTATAAAGGTTTGATTATGAATTATACTCATCTTACATCCAAGTGGTCCATTAATATCTAAACACTTTGAATTTTAACTTTAACAAGGTATAATTTATTAAACAAAATAATTTAACAAAAGCATTTCTAATTAATCCTATAAATAGATATGTGTCTGAGCTCTCTTAATCATTAATGTAGCCACCCTTAGCAGCAATAATGGCTTCCAGGCGACGGTGGAAGGGCTGGGGCTTGCAGTGGATGTAGTCCTCTGTCATGAAGTCCCGTTTCTGACTGAAAGAGTGTTTGAGGCCCTAGGTGCTTTTATGTAGAACACTGCAAGTCTTCCTCTCGAAATGCACCAAAAATGTGTCTTCAAGGGGGTTGACATCAGGGCTTTAGGGGTCAAAAGTGTTAAAAAAAAGTTCAAAAGACTTTAAAAGACTTATTTAAAAGAGTCTTTCAGTGAAGGAGATGGGTTTCTTTCATTGGTGGTGTCAAAGGAAGTATCTACACCACAACAAGGATCTTTTTTAATACTTTTTTGATGGCTCTCTGTATAGCCTGTATTGAAACCCCGAGACCTCTAGCATGGGCTCTCATTGACTTGAGAAAATTGTGCTGGGCTATTATCATAAACTCCTCCGTACCCAGTTTGGCCTTTTGGCAGAAATCTTTTTTCTCTCGCACGGTTTCTACGCTTTCTAAAGTGTAGAAGGCTGTCTTGGAGACGTTCAACTGCTTGGTGTTTGCGAATGAATATTCGTTGATCATATTAAAATTTCATTTTCTCAACCTGTTTGTAAGCTAGAGAGCTCAGCTTTATTTTGTCTTGTAACCAATTACTTATGCTTTAATATATCAAAATATGAATTAATTTCCATCACTCAGCCTTAATTAATCATTGAATTAGTAAGTGTTTATATTTCAATGGACCACCCGGTATATGGTACTATTGATAAATTGTATCGATCACTATTTTTGTACAAATTTGATAAAACCTTGTGAAGGGTGATAATGATAAAAAAAATTTAATTATTCCAGAGCGGTTGACTATTTGTTTAATGGCTAGAATATCTTCTTTTATAGCCTCCCAAAAAATATAAAATAAATACTGACACTATCTAGGAAATTTTTTAAAGAATAATTGTTATTTATTTTATAACTAAAGCCTCTTATACAATTTATGTATATAAAATGGAGTAAAAACAGTGTCTACTGATTCTTGATTATATCCCCTTTGAACCTCAGTTCCCCACCAACTCTTATTCTTTCACATATGCATCCCCTCCCATTTTTGGGTCCGTAATTATGATCAGTGCATTACGATGGTAAATTCAACTGATTGGTAATAATTATTTGCTAAACATTGAAACACTTTTCTTACTCGTAAATTGTTGTATATACGAGTAATTACATAAATAGACTCATATTTTTTTTTTTTTATAGTTTCTGGCATTGTCCAACGTTATGCGGTGTTGACAAACATACAAATTTTGCTTAAATAATATAGATAGCTATAGCTAATATAGATATAGATAGATCACTCCCTAAAAAATCCTGGGTTTACTCTCAGTTTGTCTTGAGCACACTCAAGAATATCAAAATAATATCATTTTATGCGTACTGTAGCTCGTTGATAAACCTCGTCTAAAATCTTTAAGACATTTTTTTAACTTATATAAAATACTTCACTCTCTTCTTTTTTAATATGAGTTGAACTAAATGAGAGCGAGAAATTGCAAGATTTAATTCATTTTATAAAGTGGTCCCTGTATATGAAGTTCCCTTTTTTTCTTTATACCTGATTGGTATATATGATATAAATCAGATATCACTGTAAATAGTGCTCTCTGAAACTGTTACTCAGACATACTTAAATGATTTTGCAAGGGCTAGATGGTTCATACGTGAATCAATGTTAATTTTGATATACTTTTTCATGACAATTAGCAAGATCTTTGCAAAAAAAATATATGTTTCACTCAATTCAGTCAAATTGTATCTCATTTTCACATAAAGATTCCTTAATTACTTTTAAATAAGACAAAGTTAGACATATGTTATAATAAATACCAAAGAGTAAAACTTTGTTTTATTGAATAGAAGATTTTCAAACCAAGTTGTATTGTTGCGTTATTCTTTAGCTCTAATTTGGCATGTATTGAAAATGTCGATATAAAAATATTTGTAGAATTTTAATTGAATTAAAATGTATTAATGAGAATTGTTAGCTTTCTTCAACAGCTTATTTCAACAAATAACTAATTTTAACGATGGAATTTAGGGTCGTTAATTATTTTTATTTTTTTCGCTTAAAAAGGACCCAAAGTCGTTATAGTACTAAAATATATTAACTTTTTCAAAGAAGGAAATTTCCAGAGGTATAGTAGGGAAAGTTTTAATAATTTCATTAAAACTACTCATGTAGATATATACATTAAAATAAAATATTAAATATATGTACTCTTGAATATAGATAAAATCGTACGGTTAATGTTGATGAGGTAGTTCTTGATGTAACCCCTCAAATTTCTGACCCCTCCTACACCATCCTAAAGAAAATGGTCCTCATAAAAAAAAGCAAAAATAAATATTTTTTCAAAGGCAAACAAAGTTTGAATTTCCAAAACACAATTTTCTTTTTAAATTTGTCGTCAGTATTCCCAAGGTATTGAAATAACAATATTTATATTGGTATCGGAACTGATATGAAAATATTAGGATCATCGCAATAATACAATCTATTAAGAACAATTTCAGGGGCGTCCTCAGGAAATATTAAATGTTTGACTCGGCTCCATAATTTGCCCAAATGACGAAAAAAAATTATAGTAGAAAGCAATTTTTTTTTTTTTTTTTGGGGGGGGCAGGGTCTACAGCTCCTCCTGTCCACCTCCTTCGAGCCCCCTAAATTTAAAGAAATTTGGGATTCTAAAATATTACCAAAGTTTTCTTGATAAAAAAAAAAAACTTCATCAGGGGTCGAAACGACTATTTACAGAGAGGTTGATTTCAACCCCAAATGGACAAAAATAGCTATTTTAATTTATTGGAATATGTTTATAGTTCTAGTTTTATTGTATTCTAATATGTGGATTGTACGATTTTCAATATCCTCAAGTAAATACAAATGTATTTTATTCCAAGTTCCTTCGCACTTATGTTGATGTATGTAATGTATATCAAACATAGAAAGAGCTAATGGTGTTTTAAACTTTCTTTTTAATACATAAACTAAAAACACATTGTTAGATTGTCAAAAAAACAAAGCAAAAAGAGAAATAAAAAAGTTTTAAAGAAGTTCTTTTGATCCTTAGCTCATATTTCAATTATAGGATTCATACTCTAAGATTTCAATCTTCTTTCATTGTTCTTCTTTATGTGTGTCTTTCTCCCATTTGAAGCCAAATAAACTCCAAGAAGGGGGATAAATATTAATATTTATAGGAAAAAAATTTGACAGATTCGTATGAATCATTTTAGGCGTAATTAATTTAAATCCGATACTTAGTTGTTAATTATAAATCAACCAACTCCAAATTCCAGTGTTAGTTTTTTATTCAATTTTTGATAGTAAATCAAAGTTCAAAGGAGTACAGAAGACATGAAAAGTTTTTTTTTTTATACAGTTTTGAAAATCATATCAGATTGATGGTTGATAAAGTGCCATAACACTGATTTTTTTTTTGTTACTTTTTATATTACTTTCCATTAAAAGAGATTAGAGCGATTATTTTATCCAAAAAAATGCAAAATTTAATTGACAACATACATAATATTTTTGGAGTTGTGGATAATTAGTTGAATAAGCAACTAGTAATTGGTAATTACCCCAAGGTCTTATAAAAGTAGTTTTTCCATGAATAAATCCGGTTCAAATTACCCGATTTAAACAAATTGCTATAGTTTAGAATCCTTGCGTCGCAAGGAATCTGATGGCATACTTATCACTTCAACAGAATTATTTGTGAAGTAATTTGCGTCAAATAACTTTATAAATTTTAGATTATGGATTTGACAGGCTCGAATGAACCTATCTAGCAACATAATCAATTTACCTATTTGCTTTCAAATAATTTTGAAATTATAAAAATGAATGGAAAAAATCGTTATTTGTAAATTAGAAATTAAAGCAATTAACTGATTTTTAATTAATCGTACTAAGCATAACTCAGAAACTAAATTGTAATTAGTTTAACTTTAATGTAATATTTCGTCAAATAACTCTTTAGCAATATTTATTTTTGACGTTAGACGTAGGTACCTTATTCATTCAATGTGTGATAGCAACTCACTATATTTCCAAGAAAACATTAGAATATTAACTCAAAACGGAAACCAAACCCCCCTCCCCACCCCCAACTACTTCTACAGCTTGATTGCCTCAAGTGATATAAAGGAAGGTATGTTCCCATACCTTTTATATTTAGAAATTTTTGCAGTTTCTTATTATTAAATGCATCTTTTTGATTTAAAACAGAGGTTATCAACCGATCTCACATTATGCCGCCTATATCTCTATAAGAATAATGAAATAAGGCCTTATAAAAAGGTAGGGTGTTTTATTTATCGAGAAACTGACATTTGGTTACCTCTGACATATGAAATTTGTATGTTTATCAGTATACCGCGATAATAAGACTCTCTGCCATTCGAAACTTGTTTACAAGCCCATCCATTGAGAAACACCTAATACGTATTAAGAATGTAAAGTTGACTTTTTTTCCCAAGCCTTGGATATCTATCTTAAACTTTTGCATAGTATATTATCCATCTCTGAATGGACATAAATAGGTACTTTGTCTTTGCTTTTAGCTACAATATATATTAAATTCATTGAACGAGGGTACAATAGTTTAATTTTTGAGTAAATTTAATCTCAAAGACATAGATTCATCCAAAAGCTATTTTTATAAGTAAAACTTGTCAATAAACATTTTCAACAGTTTTTTTAATACTCCAAAAAAACAAAATCCTTGGAAATTGTTTTTGTCGATTTCATATAAGTTGTAATAAATTAATTGTTTAAAAATACATCTTGAGACTAAGAAAAAATATAGCAATAATAATAGGGAAAGGAAATAATTTATATATATTTCTGTGTACATCTAATAACTCACTTGACAGAAAGCTTAAACTACTGCTTACTAATTGAAAAAGAACCAAAACTATCACTACTACAATAACAAACTTAAGCAAGTTTTTTTTCCTTCCTATTTACGATTTAATTATAAAAAATGAGATGTTTCTAAAACAAGGAAAAAAGAGGCTTTAAAAAAAGAACCTAACAATAGAGTCTGTATAAGTGGTGTATATTTTTGTATGCACCCGTACAAGCATTCAAATTCTCTTGCATAGATCATTTTTTTTTACTAGAGGCAGAGTCATATAAGAATAATTAAGGAGGCGTTTTTTTTATCATTTGATTGCCATATTTCGATCCTATAAAATTTCAACTAAAGAAATAATCAAATGAATTTTCTGTAAAGCTAATCTACAAAACTGCAATTTGGCATCCTCAATATAAAGGGGGATTGAATTCAGGGGAAAGGCTGCCAGAAATTTGTATTTTTTAATACAGAAATTGAATTAGTTAACTATTATATAAGTATTCCCTCTCTATATACACATAATAGTCGATTTGCATATAAATGTATTTGTAGTTTAATGTGGCCTCAAGGCCAAAAGAAGCTTATACTTTATTTTTTAGTTAGTTGTAACACCTTGTCTTATTTTCCCCTTTATTATAAAGATATATACGCCACAAACTCAAAGTGAATTGTATATCTAACATAAATGCTAGATTGTCAAACCCCTAGTATCTGTACTTATCTCATTGGAAATTTTTACAAGTTACATTTCTGATAGGTTTATGCATAACCTATGAAAAATAAAAATAATATTGCCTGTAATGTTTGGTACTTTTATTCAAGAATCTGTTACATGTCTACTCCTGGCTTCCAACTTTTGATCAGTATACTTCCTCTAAATAACAGATCAATCAATATAATATAGTTTGCGCTCTTTATTCCAAATATCGTCTAGTTTTTTATCTATCAAACTCGGATTCTTTTGGTAGGGGCTGAGTGGATCCAAAACCTATAGTAGCATAACTAAATTACAAAAATCATAATTTCTATAGAATAATAAAAAAAATTAAGACCAGTTCGTGGCATATTTAAATGAATATGTATTTATATTTTTTATACGAAATGTCCTCCTTCAAAAGCAATATCAGCCTTGACACACTGGCAAATGTGATATATCCTTGGCTTACCACACTGTCATCATTGGTAGCTCGGAGATAATATATATTTGGATGAGGTGTGCGGTGGACATTTTTCTCCAAGTCAACTCAAACTGCAAATCCCAGTAGGGTTGAGGTTAAAGCTGGAGAAGAGCCATATGAAGGCAAGCCAGATGACAGTCGGTTGTTGCAGAAGTTTTGATTGAGACATGTGATAAAAACAAAAATTATTTATTTTAGTTTCTGGGCTGTATGGGCTATATTGAACTTCTAGATGTTTTAGATAGCCCAGATAGAGATGCCAATGGTATATGCAGCCATTGTGGCTCAGACACCAGTTGGAAGAGAGCGCACACGTATTGCTTCTCTCAGAGACATAATACAAAATAAAACTTGTTTATTTCTATTAAAGCTATCGTATGGGTGAATAATTAAATCCTACTACAAGTGTTAAGTCCCTACTTTATATGTTTTCGTTTTATATGTTATTCATAGATTTTAAAAATAATAAATTAAGAATCTGGAAAAAATTATCATTTCATTGATGAAAAGTCTGAAATTTAAAGTAAACACAATATTCAAAATAATTTATATTTTTTTCAATTTGAAATATGACAATTAGTGAATTTGTCGTTAAATCTCATTACGGAAATGTGAAAAAAATAGCAGAAACTATGGATTATAAATCATAATCAAAACGTACACCTATAAATTATATTTTCTTTGGTATTTTTCAAAAATAATGTACACATGGTGAAATATTCTTAGGCGAATCTGTTTTTGAAAAAATATCCACAACACGGAAAATTTGATATTTATAGAACGAAATTGTATATACTTAACAGTTAGAAAAAAAATTATAATTGTCAAAAAGTTCGAGATGCCCTTGTGGTGACTAATTAAGTCTCAATTATACTATTTTTCTAGCACAAAATATATTTTAGATTCATTTAGAATTTTAGAGACAGTGTTAATTTGATACATCTATAAATGTTTGTCATAGGGGTGTATCAGTATCTATTATAAGAATTCAAATCTGTTCTATCCCAAGTCTTGTCCCTGTTTTTGGTGCCAAATTGTAAAAAAACGCATATTTTTCTCTTATATAGTAGTAAACTACCTCACCTTGTTACCTTGATTGTATGCTGCAAACTTTTTTATACAAAAGAAACAGAAAAAAATCCCTAAAAAACATTTGATATTTTGCTAATTCTTCCATGAAATTATTGTTCAGGACTTAACCACAACTAATTCAAATTCAACCTACAGAAGCATGAAAAGCTGGCTACAAACTACTGAATACATTTTTATGTTAGTGAGGTACTAAGACATCTTCTACCACAGGATAAGAAAGACAATTTTGAGTTTGTGTTTTATTTAGTAAACAGTCCGTAGTTTTATTTATTGAAACTACGACCAGTTTACTGAAAAAAATACACAGTCTCGAGTTTTTCTTTCATGTCTGGGCTGGAAATTGTTATTGAGTAAGTTAATGTTGTTACCTCAATTTAGTAATTAAAACATTTAGTATATTTCATCTAGGAGAATATATTATCATTATTCTGTATTAATGCCTAGGCCTTATTTATTTGGCCCAGTCCAGTCTTAGGATCAGTACTATCAGTCCTTTGGATTGTCAGTCCTATAAATGATTAAAAATAAAGTTGAGTTACGTTTTGAGGACATAACTCTATTAGTTTTAGGATTGATATGTAGGAATAAACTGGACGGACCTAGACTGAACTGGATGGACTATAAGTCTTCAATCCTAAATAAGGATTGACACAACACTATTTTTGCCAAATAATAATATTTATTCTTCTTATTAGGATTTAATAAGATTCAATCTGAATAGATTGATTAGTTGAGAACATTACTCAATAGGATTTGGACTAATTCAGAATGATTTAGGAGGTAACTGAACGGGACGGCAATATTGTGAGACCCCTACACATACTCCTTGTTTGAAATATTAAAAAAAAAAATCTCATTCTGCATAAAATGGCTCACAATTCAATAGGATGTGAAAATAGTCAAGAATGACAATCATCTCATTGAATTTTTAAAACTTATAGAACTTTTGGCTCTCCCTATGTATATTAAAATTCTGAATTGAGTTTCTTTTCCATGTTAAATAGTTATTAAGAACTTTGACAATTTCATAAGATTTATTACAACTATGTACACTGAAAAAAGTGTGTGAGAGAGAGAGAAATCACTAAAGGTCAGTGAAAAACGACGACAAAAATAAACCAAGTCCCCTCCCCCCTCTCCTTAACTGAAGTTAATATATACAAACACAAAAGAAAACTTTTAGCTAGTTAGATATTACTTACTTATGATTCTTATACATATACAAGTATATACATATGTGGATAAAAAATCTCTGTACTTACATCTATAAAAAGTTCTGACACAGCTCTTGTATAATCTTTGGTATAGTTGATTAACATAATAGAAAGTGCTTTTGAAGTTTATATCGACAAAAAATGGATAATTTTTATTGCTTGTTTTTTCCTTTTTATTCAATTTGAAGATATTCATAAAGCAACATATTCATGATACAATTTATGTCAATATCCGAATCTCATATACACTTTCTACCTGTAAGATTTTCAAAATCCATGGGCAATATTTGTAGGTCTACTTACCTACATATTTCAATGATGTAAAAATGTAGACCAAACTCTGTTACTAATTATGATGTGTTTTTTCCCCTCAAAATTCGAGGTTTATTTGAATCTCAAGGCGAGGATGAACTGCACTTGCATGCTCACCAATAAGAGCTATGCACCCAACGATACCATTGATTTTTGATACGCTATTGTTGAGTTACAAAAGTACTCATGGGAAAGAATGAGATTGTCGTTCGATGATCTGTGAATTGCAGAAGAGGAAAAGGATTTGCACTCTTTAACTATTGTGGTTGGATGCAATTTAGTTGATTACAGTAGTAGCTCGATCTACGAGTAACTTGTAGAGAAAGTACTTCTACAATGAAAATATCCGTTTTTCATTTGAAATATGAGCCATTTTTGAGATTCCGTCCTGTATTCTCCTCAGCCTTAAGTACTTTAAAATTTGATACTCTTTCTTGGACGGATAATATCGGTCCTAAGACTGTACTGGACCGAATAATCACATACTGACAACACAAGGTGTGATCCTCTCCACACTTGCCTGGAATCATTCTTTTCAAGGAACAGTTGATCTATAAGATTGCATATGCAGATTACCTGGCACTATGTTCAAGAGTGCTGATCTTCAAACACTTAAACAAGAGATGCAAAGAGCTCTCGATCAGCTCTCACGAAGGTAGATAACCTATTTTAAGAAGTAACAAAGACAAGTGTATGCTATTTACCAAAAGAATAAAAGTTTTTAATTTTATCCTTTGCATAAACAAGACTAAGATACAGAGGTTTAAATCCTTCAAGTATCTTGTAAACTCCAATTTAGCGAGTTAATGAAAACTGAGCTTCTCAAAATGCAAAGACTATTTCTTTTAGGAGCCACTGCGCCATGCAGTGGACACCAACAGCAACTATGGAAGTTTTACATGATTTAATTCCGTTATATATTTATGTATTAGAATGTGCCTACCTAAAAAGACTACCAACAAAAATAGACAACCCACATAAATTTTTCAATCACGTAAATCGCGTTGACGCCTACCTAGCGAGGTATAGAGTCCCAACCACAAGCCAAATTAGGAACACTGGTCTGGTCATATACATGGTGATACAAAGTAACAAGGCTATGGAATATTAAAGAATATGATCTAGTTGGATATACTGACGGATCAAGAATAAATAGTCATACAGGTGCTAGATGGGATTTAACACAACATGACGCCCTTATCTGTTGACTCTGTGCAGAAGATGAGGAAACACAATTTCATCTCGTCCATGACTGTGGCTTAAGACTACAGGAAATGACGGAGCTTGCAAGTAAGTCTGTGGAAGTCTTTTGAGGATTTTATTACGTTGTCTATTTATGATTTATTTTATAATAATAGAGTTAGAAATTGATGAATAAACCTCTACCGGCTGATACCGATGTGGTGGCTGTATCTAGGAGCTAAACAAAAATAATAACGTGATTAGTGGAAATTATGCATTTTAGGACCTTACTTCACACCTTCAAAAAAGGGCATCTCATTTTTGTGGGCACCGACGCAAATTCAGTCAATTTCTCGTGACACAGCATACTGATATTTACATATTAAATGGTATGCAATTTATTTTATAGAAACAATCTCTCAGGGCTTCTCTGACACGAACAGTACTCATAACCCAAATGATACTTAAAGTGATTTGTAAACATAGTTAGATTTGATTTTACTTGAGCTATAAAGTGTCCAAGATGTGATATTTTGTGTCTTTGTTTGTAATTTTATATAGATGGACATATCCGGAACAAAAGAATAAGGATATCCAATTGGCTTTAGATGATATTTGTATTAATATTTCTTTGGTTTAATGATGTTTGAATATAATTACATGTTTAACCATTAAACTGGGATCTGAGTACATGACTATAAATCAAGGAATCGGGTAAATAATTCTTTGGAACAAATTCACTTTGAAGAGAAAAAAAAAAGAGACCAGATGTAAATTAATGATATTCATTTCCTACTCTAGCGTCTATAAATAGGTAAATAGTAGATTAAGACCTCACATATACTACTGTTATTGTTTGTCTCTTGTAAAAATAGGAAGACCATCCAAATCTGGACACGAGAAAGAGGGAAGGGGAAAAATAAAGACATTTTTATAATGGGTTAAAATGTACTTATTTTCTTTTCTTTTTATACCTTTCCTTTTTTTAATGTTTTTTCTCTCTCTTTAGGATCATTAAGTTTAAAAATATTTTTATAATGTTTTTGGAAGTTATGAATAAATATGTATCTCTATTTATGTACATATTCGGACTCTAATGGACATTTTTGAGATATTTCGAGTCAGGGCTAACATATTTTCATTTTCTTAAAACTGTTACTCCCCTCTTTTCTCTTCTTAAGTACAAAAATCTCATGGAAATGAGAAAATTTATACATGAGAAATGACGTTTCTAGTGTGTCAAATGTGATACTCCATATGGGTAGCATGTATATATGTACAGAGTGCAAAAGGGGAAATTTCCGCGATCAAGAAGAAAAAACAAAATCTTAATAACTTTTTATTAGAAAAGTATAATGAAAAATATTATTGAAACAACTTTTAGCATTAAATCTTGGCAAGAATTGTTCGATATGGCTGCCTCCAGTTTTTATCACAGCCTCCACATCAGATTGGAACTTGCTGCAGATTGCCACAATAGAATTGGCAGACATGTTGTTCCATTACTTCTTGATGCTGGCCTTGAGCTCCTGCACACTTCTGTGTGATGTCTTACCAACCTTGTTCTCTAAGAAACCCCATACACTGAAGCCGAGGGGATTGAGATCAGGACTGGAAGAGGGCCAGAATGTCTTGTACCAGAAGTGAGGAAAGAGCTCCTTGTAGAAGTTCTGTGTCTTCAAGGCCGTATGGCTGGGGGCACCATCTTAGATGCACACATAATTGTTCTTAGGAAAGTTAGCCTTCAGCCAGGGAAAGATTTTCCACCTGAGGACCGTATGGTATGCCTCAGCTCCAATTTTCTCACTGGGCTTGAAATAGAAGGGATCCATTTTCTTCTTATCAGAGCCCACGACTGTCAAACACATTATTTTGCCAGATATTTTGTATTGAATGTACCTTGGACTTCTTCAGGTGATGTTGCTAAAAATCTGTTGTTTCTGCGGTTCTAAGGCTGGTCGACTGTGAATAATTTCTTGGCTGAGAAAATCTTCACAATCGACGGATGACTCTTCCAGTAATTAAGAATTTTTTGCATCTTTCAAGCCTTAAGGCCCTCAACCTGTTGGTGAGGAGATATCTTTGAGTCCTGACAAAAGCATGTTTAACTTTTCAGCCAATTGGTGCATTCATGTTGTTGGATCTTTTTTGATCATGGCCATGGCCTCTAAGGACTTGACAAATGTTTCCTCTCGATTCAAACCATTTTCTCCTCTTTCTGCCTTCCTTTTGATCCCTTTCCCATTATCATTGGCCACCCTGATGTTCCGGACTCTCCTAACAGTCACACCGACACTGTCTGAAATTCTTTTTGGATCAACATCTGCGTCGAGAAGATCCAAACCCCTTTGCCTTTTTAATTCCAGCTGACTCATTTTTTGTCCAATTTTAATAAAATCAAAACAATACTGAAGAAAAACAACCCGTGTATCGGAGCATTGCTTGAAATGTCACATGAAACCTTAATTAGTTATAAAAAAAAGTAATTTTAATGACGCAGAAAATTTCCTTTCGCACTCTGTACATATGATTTATTCTTTCTTTTGATTAGAAGGACGAGCACGTGCTCGGTGATGGATTGGAGAGAAAGAAAGAGAGAGGATGCTATTGTTTTTGTGGTTCATGTATGATATTTATGTATATAATATGAAAATATACATAGATGGATATTAAATAAGAATTTTTGGGAAGTGATTTGGCAACAGCCCCACTTCTGAACAAGGACGACCAACAGACATCCTACATACATAAGACTCATCATAAGAATAAATATAATATTTCTTATAACTTGAGAAATATTGTGTTATGATTGAGAGGGAGGAGATAAATAAATCGATAAAGAGGGAGATAAAGATAAAAGAAGTGAGTTCCTATTATTCTTTGATATCAGTAAATGGTCAAAGGCAGAATAATAGTAGAGTACTCCATGTACAGAATGACGTGGAACATCCATGTATAAAACCCTGTTTCCGGACGAAATAGCTTTCATATTCTTACGAAAATAATGTTATTTGCAGCAAACAGAAGTTGTTATATATGTACATTAATGTACATACAGGGTGCATATATACAAAATCATATATATCTACAGGGTGAGGACTCAAAAATTATAAAATTTTAAAAGACTTTTTCACTTTCTCATATTTTTGCTTTGTTTAGCTAGGGAAAAGGGGCATATTCAGTTATTTTAATTCAATGAAATGATATTGAAATATATCTGGATTTTCTCATTATTAACATTAGGTGAGAAACGGGAATCAGATTCTGACTCTTAAATCTATGGCTAAGCCATTGGGTTTGAGGCAATGTTTGTGTATTGGGAAAAAAAAAAGTCATGAGCCTAAATAGCCTTTATTTTTCTTTTAAGATTTAAAAAAATATCTAAAAGTGCAAAACATAAAGAAATTTGGATTGATACGAACAATCCATTTGTATCAAGCTAACCAACTACTCCATTTAAATATGAAAGGCTTTCGAAAAAGTAATATATTAGTGAGCTGTGTAGATCTTGTTGAAAATTTGTTAGATAAAATCCAAACAATTGGTCTTCAAATCTAATACAAGCAATTCTACTTTTTTTTAATATTCTAGCTGTCCAACCATAACAAATGCCACAGATTTAAGGATTTTTTAGTATATATGTGATGACGAAATTGGGCAATGATTTTTTTGAGGTGAAATAAACGTTTCATATAGTAGCCAAAATACCCCCATGGATTCAACAATAGAAGATTTCAAGCCTATTACATTTTTTGAGATAGAACTCAGATGATTTTAGTGAACAACAATCTAAATATTAGTAATGCTGATGTGTAAAATATGACAGAGATCAACAGAAGAAGTATTGCAGAGTTTATGAAGACCCTGGTGGAGATCAACAACCCAAGAATTGGCACCAGGAGCACTGCTACTACTAGATGCCTAAGGATATTTAGCCTTCTAGCTCCCTCAACCTTAATCTTATGTATTAATTGTTCTGGAACTTCCTTTAGTCAAAGATCAAAAGAGGTACTCACAACACCAAGAACACCAACACTATGGACTCCATCGTTTAGGAGTGCAAGAATTTTGATCGGTCTTTAATTTCCAGGGCCAGTGCACAGTTCAGGGCCTGAATCGAGGCCATGATTGAGGCCAAGGGAGGCTATATTGGGTGAAATATATGATAAATGATTTTATCTACTGCTGACTTTTTTATTGACTCTCTCCTAAACTCACACCAAGGAGGATAACATACTCTTTCATATTACAGACTGAGCATTTTTCAAAGTTCTATAGGTGTGCACATAGTGTGAAGTTTTAAACAAAAGCATTATCAAATCCACATCTACTTTAATCTTAATCCAACAATTTTTGTTTAACTGAAAATAATTAGATAAAAAGACCAAACCATTGAGTTCTAATTTTTTGGGAAATATATAAAAATACATATATTTACTTTATTTCTATATCTTGTTCAAATGAAAAGGATTTTACAGAATAAACAGTTTAGTAAGTGTTTAAATGAATAAAAAAATTGATAGTCCTTATAAAATTGAGTCATTTAGACTTTCTGAAGAAGAGATTTTCAATTTAAAAAAAATCTGATTTCTTAAAAGCTTTCAACGACGAATAATTAACTAATTAATTGAATTTTACACCTTTCTCTAGATTCCTTCACTAATAAAGGAAATTGAAAATAAGAGAAAATAAGGAAAGAAAAAGTTTTTCCTTTTCTGACGTCCTCTCCAAAGACTACTGGGAATAAATGAAGGGGAAACTGATTAAATTAGAGGGAAAAAAATAAGTAAGTAGCAACGAAAAAATAGAATTTTATTTAATTATCTAAGTCTACAATAAGAGGTAAAGAGGTTGAGAGCATAGAATCATAAACGAAATATATACAAATATGTATTTAATTAGGTTAAAATCTCCAATTATAATATTCAAATTTCACAAACATTTAATAAGGTTTTTTCCCTTCAATAAACAACAACAAACAAATAAGAAGAAAAAGAGAGAGAAAGCAGGCCATCCGTCAAAGTCACTTTGGAAAATGTCCATTTAATTGGCTATTAAAGGCAGAAAATAATGAAGGGAAAACGAGATGTATAGGAAAAATAATTCTTGAATTACTAAATGTATTTTGAGATACTTCATTTTCAGAATTTCCTATTGGTAGGGAATTTTTTTTTCAGAAACTAATAGTTAATAATATTATTGAGATAAAAAAAATTCATTACTTACTTACAAAAAATAAAAATTGTGTCCCTGTAATATACTACATTGTTCGTCAGCAAAAAAAAAACTGTTTAAAAACATAGCTTCTTTAATGCACTGTATTATTAGTTGCAATACGTCAACAAACAACGACAATCAAGACAAAAACACAATGGACTGCAGATCTTCTCTACGACCATCACTCTATTGATAAGGTCGTGGTCATTGTCAATTGGTCTGTTGAGATTGTCTGTAAGAACAGAAGACTCATCCACAACGGCGAGAACCTCTCCAGGGAGACAAAAAGTGGAGGAAACATCAAGATTGTCACTGAAGACTTTCGACCGATGTGGCCTTTGAAATTGGGCCAAAGAGTACCAGGAGGTTATGAAGCCCTGGTTGGATGCAGACTACCCCAAAGGGAAAATACTTTTTCATCACCGGACTGCTAGCCACCGTACTATAGAATATGGGCTTCGTGGAGTGTAAAGTCTCCAAATTCCACCACTACAATTCCCTGATTCCCTGAAGCCCTCTGTTATCAATGAGTTGGTTAATGTGTTCAATATCTACTTCATCAAGGTATGTAAGGCATTCAGGGTCAGACAAGAGGGCATTTTGGCTGCCGAATAAGGACATTATGAGAATTTTTTTTTTATATTATAAGGTGTAATTATAAAAAACTTTTGATACTATGTACATGCTTCTCTTGATGAATTGATGAAAATCTTACTTTCAAAAACAGTACTATTTCCTTACACATACTGTACAGAACGAGTGGTACATTAAAATCACAGCACTTTGAATTTTAAACTTTAACAAGATAACACTTATTAATGAGTAATAGAATTTCAACCAAATTTATATAATAAATAGATGTGTGTCTGAGCTCTCATTTTCATGAATGTAGCCGCCCTTAGGGGCAATGATGGTTTCCAGGCAGTGGCAAAAGACCTGGCACCCGCTGCAGATGCAATCCTCGGTCATAACGCTCCAGTACTGGTAGATGGTTGCTTTGAGGGTCTCAGTGTTTGTATGACGAACACTGTATGCCTTCCCCTCGACATAAACACAAAAGGGGGAGTCGAGAGGGTTGCAGGAGTACCGTAGGTGGTCCAAAATTGTCAAAAAAGAATTAAAGAAATAGACTTTCAACGAAGGAGAGGGGTTTCTTTCATTGCCGTTGTTAAATGTGGCTTTTCTACACTTAAAATTCTCTTTTTATCCACTTTTTCGATAGCTCTGTGGACAGTCTGGTGTGAAATACCAAGATCTCTTACATGAGCCCTCATGGACTTGAAGGGATTAACCTGTTGTTTTTTTTTTTTTTTTTACATTCCTGGGTCCAGTTTGACTTTTTTGATAGAGTCCTTCTTTCTCTCCAACGTTTTTGACTTGCTGACGGCGTAGACAGTGTCCCTGGAGACGTCCATCTGCTTGGAGCTCGCGAATAAATATTCGTCAATCACGTTCGAATCATTTTTTCGACTTGTACATGAGCTAGAGAGCTCAAATTTGTTTTGTTTCGTAACTATTGTTTAGGCTTTCATATATTGAAGTATGAGTTAACTTCAATCACTCAACTTTAATTAATTATTGAATTAGTAACTGTTCAGATTTCAATGGACCACTCGGTACTATGTTAAATTCTTATAATGGTTGTTGACATTATAACCATTATATAGAAGGCAAATGTTTGTTTGTAGAAATAAATTCAAGATGTACTTCAACATTTTCAAATTGAAAGATACAAAAATTTCGAAATAAGGGGAGAGAAGTATCCCCTGAAGACCTTTCTTTTGTATTTAAAAAAAGAAAATATTTTAATTGAACATTTTTATTATAGCCAGCCCATGACCTCAAAGAAAACTTTTTTTAGTCATGTGTACAGTGATGTATGTAGTAGATTTGTTACTTGAGTTGATTTGAGTCTCTTAAATTTGAATAGCAACACTACAAACAAATATATATTAAACAAGAATTTATTCTCATTATATCACATAGTTCCATTTTTTTTCTCCATATGTATTTATACAATTAATTAAATGCTCTCATTCTTATTCTGTTGTTTATCTTTCTTATATTAAATACCCTTTTTATTGTTATTGTTTTATCTCCCTCCCTCCCTCTTAGTAATAGGTTGTGAAATGACAAAATTTTCTTCACTACAATTTAATTTCCATCTCCTTCCTTTTTGCAATATTACCCCATAGTAGAAGCAAGATACAAAATTTTATGCCAACTGATAAATATAGGTAGAGGTTCTTTCTCGGGCTCCCGTTTTCTTGAGATATCCCAATATTTTATACATAATTATTTCATAAATAAGCTTAATTTAACTATGCATCATTCCTTAAATTTAAAGCCAAATTTTACGTACTGAAAGATTGCTCAGTTTAAAGTTTGATACATTAAATCATGGAAATATAGACAAGGAATCCACTCAAAAAGCTCACACATTATTTATGCATCTGATGAATGATTTATAAGATGTTCCACATCGGCAAAAGTTCAGTAATAGGAATAAAATATATGTTTTTGAAGTTGTATTGTATGTGACATTTCAGAGGTCTTACATTTTGATAAAAATATGAGACATTGATTATAGTGATATGCGAGTTGAATTTTAGCCCACGGGTCTGGTTATGTATTTCAAAATTTTACAACCCCAAAGTACATCACAAATTTGCCCTTTCATAATTTTTCTTTATTCATTTTTTGTTGGAATTTGGATTAGGCTATGGAATTCAAAAAAAGGACCTGCAGATTTTGAAAATAACAACCAACTTACTTATTTGATACCGATAAAATGAAGAAAGTTAAAATTAAGAATATATGGATTAGGCAAGCATTAAGTTTAGTTGTTCTTCTTGATGTATAAAAGTAATATTTGAATTATAGCGTATCTGTCTCGCAGTGTCTCGAATACTCAAAGTCTTAATCTTTTTTTAATCTCAGAATCCTGATATTTTGTTCTTGTCTTAGTCTTGAAAAATGGTGTTTTGAACACTATACGTTTACCTGAATTTCAGGAGGTGAATCTAATTACTTATACTTTAGAATAAGTAAGTAATTTTTAATATTTAAAAAATTATATATATTTTTTATATAATAAACTTTAAACAATTAGATATAAATATATAGAATACTTTTTAATAGGCTTCACTGTGAAATTCAAACACTTGAAAACGAAGTTACTTTTTCTTCCCTAAAATAAAAGGATGAAAAAACTTTGAAAAAATGACGACGTGTTGCAGATCCAGCTTTGCAATTGTACGGATAATGGACTTCTCTGGGACCTCCTCAGACGAATGATACTTGTAACAGACTTTATGTTCGACCCTTCCCAAGGATAGGAATGGCATGGGTTCATGACCAGGCTGTACAATATCCGGGATACAAAAGCGAGGAGGATATTTTGTGGCAAAGACATCCTGCCCTTTTTTGGCCTTTTGGGCTGGTGTACCGTTTGTTTTTTTTAAAGACGTAATTTCTTTCTTTGAGCTACTTTATCCATCCAAGGAATTTAAATGAAAAGTGCAAAATCAGAACCAGTACAATAGTATAGCTAGATCTGCACGAGGTTCCCAGGACTCCCAAAGCTTCCAGCGCCGTGTAACCAGGGTTATGAAGTGAGGCGGATCTCATTATAAATTATTAAAGTACTTTAAATGTAGCTTTCAACTAATTAAAAAATATTAGGTTTTAATCCATTTAGTTCGTCACGTTATAAGCCTTTGAAGATTTTCCAATTTATGTCCACCACCCTCTAAATTTTTTGGAAGTTCTGTTTTTTTTTTTTGAATTGGTAATCAGAAGAATGAATTCTCTATTCTAAGGAGTTATCATTATTACTTCGTTCCTGTGTAATGAAATGCTTTTCCAACCGGATTCAATTATATTCCAAACCTGATTGAACATTTGTGTGTGCTCATAAAAGACAGAGAGTAACCTTTGAGGATTTGTTGCTAAGTTAATATTGTTATTCCTTTACAAATGCAGAGAAAACATGGTTCTAATTATTACATTGTCCTTGTCCTTGTCCTTCTCTCATTCCTCCCTTATTACATCTGATTTTTTGCTGATCTCCTCTGAAATATTCTTTTAATTTGAAGGATTACAATCTTGATTTTCGGCTTCTTTTTTTAAACATCCCCATTATAAACACGATTTTCATCAATAGGCATTAATGTCAAAACAATGCACTTTTTTCTTTCCTTTCTTTTCAATAACATGTGACCTTTCTAATCATTAAAAAGTCATACATCATATGCACAAATATGAAACTAACAATGACATCTTTGAACATAGAGATTTAAGAAGAGTCAACGTAGTATTAGTTGTCGTAGTCATATCATGGAATGACGATAATAAAAGTAAAGAACAATAAAATTCCAAATATTTCCATTAAAAATATTACTCTCAAATACCGGGGTGTGTCATCTTTCAAGAAAAAAAAACCCCACAGCATATTTAAATATATGGACGTATGTATAGAGACAGTTGCACTATATAGATGGATAATAATATGTGTACAAACATGTATGTATATAAATACATTGTATGTAGAAATGAACACTCTGCTACATAGCTGCATTTCGTTTCCCAATTGAGCAGCAAACAAACAATGAGAAAGTGAGAGAAATGAGTCTAGCAATTAATTGAATTACTGCAGTTGGAATACATTCTGCTGTAGTAATTAGTGAATAAGACTCTCTATATGTACATGTAACCATCATGAAGCAAGGGCAAGTGGAAAAATTCATTCCCATACGGTTTTGTTATAGTATTTAAATCAGCTTTTATAGTCTCCCTTCACGATTATGTATCCCTTTTCCACCCCCAAAAATAAGTTAGAGGTGAAACAAATTAAACAAGTTATGTTTATTTCCCATGTCTCTAACTGTAAAAATATGTAATATTTTCCACGCCGTTATCATTTCAAAGAAAGGCTGTAGAAACTGTTGACATTTACATATGGACTCCTTACAACATCAACTTCTGGTCTGTCTCCATGTGCCATTCACCAGCCCTGATCTCGAACCCCGAGACTTTTACACAAAAATAGCAATGCTCTTTTGCATCATAGCATTATTTCTTTTAACTTCAATATTTTTTCCTATTTGTACAATACCTTGGGCAATATATATTTAATGTATATTTTTGTAGCTTGTGATTGGCTTCAATTAGTGATGGGACGATTAAAAAAAAAAAATCCTGATACTTATTCCGATGCAATTCTAGTAAAAATTAACAATGACGATTCCAATTGTAAAATATTTTAAATAATAGTTAAAAAATACAGCTTTGCTATCGTTGGCTCCCACAGGATTAACTTTTAGAATTGGAATCCGAAATTAAACTTTATTTTCCAAATGCCGATTCCGGGTCATAAAAAACACTCGATTCCGATCAATCGTCCCATCACATTCTTCAATAAGGGAAGATATATATGTTCCCATTATGTAAAAATATAATTATGTATCTGATGTAGAATAAATCATATTAATTATTTTACTTTTTTGTGACCTATATTACAGAACTAGTGTGAACCAATTTTGATTGACCATTAATTCATATCAGCAGTTTAAAATTAGGGGGGGGGAGATGTTAAAATCAAATACAATTTTAGCCCAACTTTTTTGATGTAAAATGATTTTTTAAGCACTCTGAAAAAAAAAATCCGGCCAAAAACCGCCCACCCAACCCCAAAATTAATTTTTAACCTGCTTTAAGCAATAGTTATGCAACATTTTTAGTAACAAAGTACAGTTTTAAGGTCATAATCAAGGTCAAAGGTCATAATAAAGGCCAAATGCATAATAAAGGTCAAAGGTCATGAAAAAGATCAAAGTTCACAAAAAAGGTGAACTAACGAACAAATTATGTTCTTAAACTTTCAGTCTTCAATGAGCACTTTTTTACTTCTATAGCCATTTTGAAAATGCCTTTTTTTTAACGACATTCTCTATTTGTAAAAAGATTCAGAAGTTTCGATTTAAAGTTATGTTGCTAAACTTCAGAAGTTATAAATTTAAAGTTATGTTATTAAATTTCAAAAGCTTCATTAAAAATCCTTTTCTCAAGTAATTTTTTAGAATATAATCCGTATTTTTTATTTTGAAGGAAACCAAATTGTACCCCAGCGAAACACTTCAATTGTTAAAGTTTTTTTTTTAATTTGGAGAAAATAAATTGTTTATTCAATTTAAAATTTAAAAAAATAAGGGATTTTGACGACTCAGTTTCAGTATTTGTATATCATAAATAAAATTTTGTTAGTATTAACTAACGGTTGTTAATCCTAATTAATTTAATTTTGGTGAAAGTATATGTACATTAAAAAAAATATAAATCTGACGTAAAGATGAACTTAATTCCAAATTTTTTTAATAAGAGGAAAGCAAATACAAATGACCTTCATGCAATTTTATGCATTCTTTACGAGTATATTTGCATAAATTCATATAATGTATATATATATATATATTCCTTGTAATTTTAATTGCCTTTTTTAAAGAGAACTTTTATGTATTGCAACATATGTACGTTTATAATATTATATATGCATAAGTTATTCATTGAAAAAAAAAGTCCGGAAATTCCAAGGTATTATATAACACTACATCAATTTGCCTTACAAATATATTTAGTGAGTCTGCATTTTTAAAAGGGTGCTATGCTCTGCTTTGTGTTACTGCCTTGGGATTTCCATCTTGAAACCTTTTTTGAGTAGTGCTCATATTACATTATCTTATTAATCCACTTGTCCACTTTTTTTTATCCATTCATCCAGTGACGTAGGTCTATGAATTTCACAAAGGATGTCATAGGTACATTCAAGTGGCCCTAGATTTACATGTCTTTGCAAACAAAAAAAAACTTATCTCTTCGTTAGGGAAATTCCCCCACCCCAATTTCTTTTTCTTTTTTATTGGATGGGATGGAAAAATTATACAAGAAAATAGGCGTAAAACTTTTTTTTTATGAATACTCTTTTTTAAACAAAAAAAGGTCATTCGTGCAAATTATGTAGCAGAGTAAAACATTTAATATTTGAATTTTTTTGCAAAAAGTTTAATTTTCTGTGAATAGCTAATTATAGAAATTTTTGTAACTAAAAATTTATCATTTGAGATTTTTTCAAAAAAAAAAAAAATTTTATTATGAATAGCTATAGATTTTGAAATTTTTTCCATAAAATTTAATTTTTTGTAATAGCAATAGAATTTGAATTTTTTTTCTCTAAAATTTTATTTCTAAATTTTTTTCCCAATTGAAATTATTTTTTTGTGAAGAGATATGGATTTCAGAATTTTATTTCCAAAAAAAAATCAAAAAATTAACCCCTTTCCTCCTGAAAAAAAAAAAATATTATTCTGCGGACGCCCCTGTCTTTACACTCAATTTGGATGCCATTTACGCCGTAGATCCTCTGCTACATTGCCATTGGCATCACTTATGGCGTAAAAGATGTTTTTACTTGTGTTGAGTTTCAGTCCGGAAATATTAGACTGGTCTGAGATCATAACAAACTTATTCGGTTTGAGTTCCATTGGAACCGAAAAATTATCTCTTTTTCAGGGGAATTTCGGATGTTCGTACATTCATTTACCTTATAAAATAAAAATACTTCTAGGAAATATATATAAATCGGTCCAGAGATATTAGTTAAAGTTGTACTTAAAAAATGAAGGGTCTCAACACAAGTTTGTACCTATCTCCTTTTTATGATGATCTACTCATCATCTAATGTCATTTTTATTCCATATGAGTGAGCGCATATTATTTTATATATATATATTCTTTATTAATATGAGTTACACTCAAAAAAAATGTTGCTAAGAAGGATTCGATGGAAAAGATCCGGGTGGGAACAGTGCGTAATAAACTTAAATGTATAAATTTTTTTAATGTTATGTACACCTCCTCTTCTCTTTCCTTGGTGGAGTCCTTCCTTCTGATGTTATTTTTCTGTCAATAACAAGGTTGACAAAAATGTAATGAGTCAAATGACGGATTTTATAAACATTATATTTATACATAATTATTATTTATATAATAATATGTAATATTTCAATGCATATATGTATGTAAAAGACAGAAAATAAGTCGATAGATAATGATTTTAAAATTACTTTTGATTAATTTTATTACGTCTTTTTTACGTAAAGACTTACATCTTCCTTTCTGCATTAACGTACATATTACGGACTCGCATATGTTATGTACAAATAATATGTAATAGCGGTAATAGGTACATGTTTTTAGTAGGAATGGTTGAAGTAGATGTTTTGTCTCTTTATCCCCTTTACATTCAACTAATGTAAACACATTTATTAATGCTTTTCAAGGTCGTATTGTTCCTTCTTCCTCATTTTAGCTTGGAATATAAATTATTTAATTTACCCCCCTTATTCTCCTTTTGAATAAGTGTGTGTGCGCCTGGATACATATAGAAAATCTCTGGAGAGGCAGGGAACATTTTAGACTATCTGTCAACTTTCAATAACGCCCAAGAGTGGAATGGTTGAAGAAGATGCAAAGAAGTTGGATGACGCAAGAATTGTGGATTTAAACAGGAAATCCAAGGATTTAGAAAAGAACCAAATATACTTATATATATTGTAGACCCACCCATGCATGAGGGCACTCAACCTTACTGTTCTTTTCATGAGCTGTTTTTATTGTTCTTTGAAGGTCGTTTGCCTGAAATCTTCCTCAAATGATATGTAAGTATAGAACCATTCAATGATTAACAACACGATAATCCATTTAATATCATTGGGTTTATATCAACTTAGTTTAGCCAATGAATCCATAGAGATGTAAAATGATTTGACAAAAATAACATAGGTTAGAAGAAGGGATTATTTTGACTGCATTTCATTTGTCTAATCTCTCAAAGGGTCATTGTAGGTTTCCTTTGTCAATAATCCTTCAAAAAAAAAAAAAAGCAAACATATTAAAAGAAATGTACATAGGACATACCGGGTGAAAACTTGAAACTTAAACACTTGTAAACCCGAACATTTCTATATTTATAAAAAAATTATCGGACGCCTGGAACAGGTTGTCAAAATTGCACAAGTTCAGACAAAAGATGACGGTTGTCTATTAAGGGTGTACCGATGCATCGGAATCGGTAAGAATCAGTCTTTTTTTTTAACTATCAAAATCGGTTATCCGAATTGGCTCAAAAATATCTAACCGTAGTAAAATGGCTCCTGGGCACAAAGAGGAACTAACTTTTTAAACAATTTTAATTTGAAATTATTTTCAACTAATTATAGTCATAACTAGGGTTGACATATTTATGTCTTTTTTCCTCGAATCCTAATTAATAAAAAGTAAAGAAAGTAAATCTTTTTTTCCACAGTTGCTCAAAAAAAAAAAAAAAAAATCTATATATATATATGGAAAAAATCGTTTATAAAGATGGTATTGGAATCGGCTATAATTGTTGGTATCGGTACATCCCTAGTAATTATGCATATTTTACAACTTTTAGAAATGACACAAATTGAAAATTAACTTTACTTTAGGTCACAAGTTGTGTCTGTGTTGTGTCAATCATTATTTATTTGTCCAGTCTTAGAACCGGTCCTATCAGACCTTATGTTTTTTCTTATAAATGTCGATGGTTTATTAAACCAATTAAGATTTATGAGATATGTATTCAAGGCAATGCACATATCTTGCAAAAAATATATTATTCTATTATGATATAGGTAAACTATCTTGTTTATAAAGTTAAGGATAGTCTTCATTGACGTTCATCTCCCATGCCAGGGATCTTATGGACTGCTTGGAGTTGTTATCCAACATCTTCTGGAGCTTGTCAATGAATTCATCGTTTCTTTTTATGTCAAACCATCTGGAATGTTCCTTTTTAGTTTCTCTTAATCAGCTCACTTTTTACTTTACAGACAATTATTTCAGAAACTTTTAACATGATCTTGCTCTTATGTACGGTGGATATCATGATGAGCATTTCCTGGCATTTCTACCCCTGGGGGAAGGTAAATCCATCCATTCTCCTGAGTTGCTGGTAACAGACTGGCAAATTTATATGCTAATCAGCTGATTTTGTTTAAAGTTAATATTCCATGGTTTCTTTGAGATATGATGAACTGCCAAACTCACAACTCTCAATTACGTCATGATGGATCGATTTTACCTTTTTTAAGGGCCAACAAGTAGAACTAGACTGATTGGGAACGGACTTGACTGGACCGCAGTCTTTGGTCCTATCTTAGGACTGACATATCACTAATCACACGTGTTACAGTCAAACACTCCAATACCCAGAGATTAATTTTTCCCCTTCATGAACCATAATTAGAGAACAAATCAGAGGGTTGTTTACAATCCATGACAAATAATGATCCCATAATCATATCTCCTTCCCCCTACTACTATTCGTACTGAAGTTTTAACTTTGTATTTTATGTATGTAAAAATAAAGATCATTTGGTAGGCTCTCTATTTTAGATTTGTCCTTTTTTGAAAGGGTTTTGGCTCAAACTAACTCACTCTCAATATGTATAATAAATACAAAAAGAAGTGAGAAAGTCAATATTGAACAAATTGATTGGCAAATGGAATTTGTATATATACAAGAGCCATTATTGTGTTACTTCAACAAATAACAACCATTACTATTATAGTAGAATTTTAAAAGGAAGGGCCATTTACGATCCATTCAAAATAGGAGAGCGCCCTTATTCTTTACTTTATTCCCCATATACTACTAACATCAAAATATAACAAATAAAGAGAGAGAGAGTCAAAAGAACAATGATTCTTTTGGGAATACTCTTTGACATTTGCTACTATGTACATATCACTTTCAGGAACATATGAGCGTTCTATTACATCATCAGAGGGACTCACATTTCTCCCTGGCTATTCGTTGTAGATCTATTGTTATTATTCAATTTGCAATACTGTATAAATAAATAAGAAATGTGTTTCCTCTAAGAATAATAGACAAACAAAAAGAAGAAGGATTCTTAATTAATATATGTCACACTAATGTGTCACTACATATCCGTCAATATTGAACCCATTTCCATTATAACTGTTCCAAGATGAATATATTTTATGTGCTCAATGACATTATGTTATTATTTCTCCATCAAGGATCTAACGACTAAATATTCAGGGGCGTCTGCAGACGGTCGGATTTTTTGAGAATAGCGATGGATTTTTGAAATTTCTTTCGAAAAATAAAATGTTTAAGTTTCACATTTGAAATTTTTTTCCATAGAAAATAGTTTTTTGTAAAAACCATATATATTTTTTAAGTTTTCTTATAAAAAATTTATCTTTTTTTGAATAGCTATGGATTTTGAAGTTTTTTTTCCACAAAATTAAATATTTCAAATTTATTTTTAAAAATTAAAAAAAAATTTTTTTTTACTAAAAATTTATCTTTCTAGGGAAAACTCTGGATTTTTGAGATTTAAAAAAAAATATATTATTTTCGTTTTTTAATCCAAAAATCTTGCCTCTTTAAATATAATCCTGGAGACGCCACAGATATTAAATTATTATCTTAAAGCTTTTCTTGTCATTAGTTTAGGATGAATTCATTCTAATAATCTTTTCTCCTCTGTTGAATGCATCCCTATTGATTGTCTTGAATATAGTGTACACTGTACATATAATCGTATTGTACACGTCTACAGTACGTACACCCCTCCCCTTATTGAAAACCAGGGAGACTCTATTGAACTAATCATAACCATTTTTGTTACTTTTATTATGATTCAATAAGTAATGATTTTTATGATGCTACAATATGTTTACTTACATATAATATATATGATTGAAACCAAAAGCAATGGTTCTATCCACTATGAACAAAGGGAATAAATAATACAGGAAAAAAAATTAGCGTAAACATTTTTAATCCACTTCATCTGCTCCGTTTTTATTACCATTCTTTCTCTATATAATATTTTTTCTTCTTTATATGCTCATTACAAGCCCTTTTGAATTATATTGCAAAAGTAAAAATTACCATCTGTTTATTGATTGATTTGACGAATTTTTTCTTTCCCTCGTTGCTTTTTTATTTATTTATTTATATGTTTGTTCAAAGGAATATGTATGTAGCCTCTATTAGGCTACTACCAGAAAAGAAAAAGAAAATCTTACTAAAGAACAACATTAAAAAAACTGGAATAATCTATCCAAAATATCCCATTATAAAAATAGTTTTTGACAAATATTAGAATGATTCCTTTTTGATTGGTTCCTTTATTAAGTACTCATTTTCATTTTTGAAGGGGATATTCAAGCATTTCTTTTGGTTGTTTTTTTTGGTATGTAGTCTTATTTTAATTTTATAAATTAATGCCGTTTTTAACGATTTATTGCATTGGCGATTCTAATTTCTTACTGGAGTACGAGAAACTTCAAATTTTTTTGAGAAAAAACAATATTTAACACCTCCAAGTACTTTTTATAAAATTTGATGTGTCACTGAAATTCAATAATCTGAGTAGATAAATGTAATTTGAAATTGAGCCACGGCTGATTGGTAGTCATAAACAAACAATTAATACATATATATATAGTGAATTTGGGACATTCATTTTTGTATGAGTCGCATTCAGCTTAATGTTATTTGACAGGGGACCAGACCAATTATTTTATTTAAAATATATTTTTAGTATACCCGAGTATTTTTAATAATAAAATATCTTGGTAATATCTCTAAAATATACATTTTCATTTGGAGCTTCACTGAGTCCCCTGGTGGGTCCTTTTTTTGTATTACATTTCTCAGTTTTATTGGTTCAGTTATTCCTTATAAAAAAATAGTTTTTTCTAAAATTAATAAAGTTCAACTTTTTTTAAAAATGTATGGCGGAAATGAGAAAAAAAAATGCCTTTGAGTTATGACAAGTCTCGCGTGTTTCACATCAGCTATCCATTCACAAATATATATATATATTTGTATTTTTAAATAGTATTTGTACTCTTTCGTATAATTTTTTTTTTTTTAAACTACATACACCAATCTACGCTATGGATATTTATTCACACAACTATTGAATTGGCTCTCTGAATAGAGTAATTAATGAATGAATATATATATTTAAATAAGTAGCTCTTTGGAAACAATAACTCCCTTATTGTTTAAATAGAAGAATAATCCAATTCTTCAAGAATTTACAAGAAAATGTTTTTATGGTCAATATTGTCCCTATGTGTCTTGGATTTTGTCCAACCCTTTTTGAAGAATATACAAACACATTCTTGTTATAGACATACATATGTATACAGCATATATGCTAGTATTACTATATAGAATAGAGATATATAATAATAATAGTCAAGAAAGAGGAAAACATATTCTTGAGCGTATCTAATTCATGTTGATTTTATTATTATTATTATTATGTGGGGAACGTATTGTATGACTCTGTACGCATACATAAAGACTTGTTAAAAGAGGAAACATGAAACTTTGCTTAATTTTGTTATTTTTTTTTTTTTTTTAAACAGGATCAAAGCTCTGGAGTACATGGGTACAAAGTAGGCACATAATAAGAAGAAAGACGATACTGCATCTACCTACCTAGGCTATTACATACATACTTATAAGTAATTACCTACCCACATATGCATACCGGGTGGTGCATTGAAATCTGAAAATGTACTAATTCTATAATTAATTTCGGTTGAATGATTGAAATTAATTCATATTTTGATATGTTAAAGAATGAATAATAAGTTACAAAAAAAAAAAAAAAAAAATCTGAGCTCTCTATCTTATGTACAAGTTAAGAAAATACACTTGAACGTGATGAGGGTCATGCAAAAGATCTCATGATTTCACACCAAACTGTTCAATGAGCTATAAAAAAGGGAGTGGAAAGAGCTTTGTGGGGGTGGAGAGGGCCTTTTTTGAAACCAGGAATGACAGAAACCCATCTCCTCAGTTGCAAGACTCTTTTGAAATATTTTTTTTTGCCATTTTTATCTCCTCTGCAGCCCTGATGATAAAACCCTTTAATACAACTTTAAGGTGCATGTCGAGGAGAAGGTATGCAATGTCCGTTATCTCAATACCGAGGCCCTGAAAGCCACTTTCAGGCAGCACTGGTACGCCATGACAGAGGACTACATCTGCAGTGGGTGCCAGCCCTTCTGCCACATAGTTACAGCTAAGTACGAAAACATGAATGATTAAGAGAGCTCAGACACACATCTATTTATAGTATTAATTTTGTTGAAATTCTATTGTAAAAAAATTATCATATATTTTGTTGAACTTTAAAATTTAAAGTGTTCAGATTTTAATGGATTAACCGGTGCATATAGGTAAAACTATAACATACAAGCTACATGTTCTTCATTTGCCATAATAGTATACTACTCTGGACTCCCTATAACCTGAAAGAGCTCAAGTTGGGTTGTCAAATGCAAGCGTCGGACATGGAATTGTTATCCCTTCTAACACAGATACGCCTGAAAGGGGCATATATATACTCAATCATATGACCTGCCCGTAAATGTGCCAAAAGAAAGACACCCAAAAATGGTGTGGTAACTCTGACAAATCTGAAGAATGTTTGAGAGAATGGCAGCTTTGCTCTCATGATGTTTTATTTTTTGGCGTCGAGCTGTCATATTAAGTATGGAAACAAACACAACTCCCACTCCGAAACTAGCAATGATAAAGAATAGACATGATTGACTCCGATTTCGGTTTTTAATTATACTAAAACAGAGTTTAAAGGGGACTGATACTTATAACCATGGACATCAATAATACTATCCACTGGTATGTTAACATAAAAGGTATCGAAAATGAACGTGGTCGGTCACCTTTATAATTTGAAGAATGTTTTCGAAGAGAGCTGCTAAGCTATCATACCGTTTCATTTAATTTAGCTGCAAAAAGCTATCATATGAAGGAAATAAAAACAAAAGCACTCCGTTCCTGGCAATGATATAAGATGGAATTACTCAAATGTGGATCCTTAATTCTACACTGAGTTCAACAAGGACTTACACTTATAAGTCCTCAGAATTACTTTCCGTCATTCAGGAGCAAACAAATTTGTGGTTACACTTTATAGTATATACGCATAATATATATTGTCTCCCCAAGAATGAAAGAATAAGGATAACTGCTTTAGAAAATAAATTAAAACCTCTTCAGATTACCCACTAGAAAAAACTCTTGCGTACTTTTGACTGATAAATAATTCAATAATTATTATTAAAAATGAGACTAAGGTTAAATTATAATGCGTATTGTTATGTAAAAGTAAAAGAAACCTAAAATTAATGTGGTCACCCTGACAACTTGAAGAATGTTTGGGAGAAGAGATGCTAAAACGTACCGACGTTTCATTATATTAGCTGTGAGTAGCTATGAGAGGAAAAAAACAAAGACATGTCCACCTCTGTATCAAGCAAGGACATTTACATGAAATACTCAGATTGCGATCCTCTATGATACTTTGAGTCAAACAAGGACTTACAATTATACCTTCCAAACAAATCCTCAGTTGCACTCCGTCCTTTATGTACATGTGCACTAGTAATTACTGAAATATTCTCTGTTTAATTTAAAAAAAATAAGGAATTGCGGCAGTTTCCTCCATGATAAGTTGTACATTTGGTTTTAACATTCCAGTAATTTCGATTACTTTAGCTACATGCAATAAAATATGATTCAGCTCTTATACTTATTTTATTAGACTTGTAATTCAGTTTAATGTTATTATCTTTTGAGAATCAGAAGTAGTTCGTTGGGCTACAAATTTTTTTCTTCAAATTGAAAAATCAGACTTACATTTTTCTTCATCAATTGAGGAAAGTTACTATAATGAATGTTGTGTAATTCATTGTCATAACTTTAACATTAAAACCTCTGACTCCCTTTACAAAGAGAAAGTTTCATTAAAAAATACATGGTAGTAAAAATGCTTTTTAATTGTTCACTGTTCATGTTGTAAGTTCAAAAAAGTATTGCACTCGTTTTAGATCATATTTTGCACATTTTTATTTTTGAGTATATTTGAATTTAATTAGAGAACATAAAGAAAATCTGAAATATTTTGTCTAAAAAAAGGTATTATCTGAAAAAAAGAAGAGGTGAATTACAATTTTAAGGGAATGGGATTTTTGTATGACCCCATATCAATTTGAGTGTCAGAATATAGGGTCAAGGAAAGATGTTCACTACTTTTTTATTCGTGTAATTTTCATTTTTTTTCTATACCATAAATTTTTATATATCCCATCACGTCATTTGAGACCATTATATTTTTCTAAAAATGTTATACTGCATCATTAGATTTACAGAAATAAGTCTTCGCAGTAGAGGAGACACGGCCTTTGTTGAATATTTCAAGGAAGCGGAAAATCTTGTCAAGCTTATGTTTTCAAAACATTGTCATTTCTCAGGACATACAATTTCACCAGCCGTCAACATAAATTTTTTAACAAACTCCGTATCAATATTGGCTTTTGTTTTCTCAGTTCTCCCTGCAATCTCTTATATTTTTGCTATGTTGAGTTTCATAATGATGTCAAATATTGTATTCGTTAAACACCGAAACTTGTTGCTGGCAAACAATTGCCACCAACATATGCTAAACATACTCACTTGCTACCACCTACTTGTGTTAGTTCCGCCACAGTGTTCTTTCATGTTGTCTACGAGTACTTAAACACTGGTATACTAGCGGACAATATAGGAATTAAAAATTGTAAAGAAAATTATTGTGAATTCATTCATTTACTTCAATAATGCAGATTGAACTTCCGGGGCGTACCAAACCTCCAGGTGGGCCGTATGTTTGACATCCCTGATCTATATTTAATTTAAAATTATATTTTTCATATTTAAAAAAAGTATTCATATATATTTTTAATAAAAATGTCAAAATACGCATTTTTTAAGCGGCATCCATTATGAGAAACGCTGGTCTAAGGTTTATGATTTGTACATATGTCCATGTGAAAATTGAGTTAGACCAACACTATTTCCAGGATAAATGATATTTCATCTCAATCATGTACTTAAACACCAATAATTGACTAAGGTTGCAAAAGAATAAGTTGATATATTATATTAATAAGAATATTAAATTTATTAGAGGAAAAGTTTCCTTATCCCGAGTTTATCAAGAATAAAAATATTAATAATAACATGACTCTAATCCACCCATTCAATAATAATAGTCTTGCACACAAAATATGACAAATAAAGATGTTGTTTCTTCATTCTAATCATCTTCTCATAACCATCATAAGGATGTATATTGAGGCTGACAACATGGTGAGGAGGAAAGAAAGAAAGAAAGTTGCATACATACATAGTTCTGTTAATGATTCCTAAGTAATCAATATTCAGTTTATTTACAACAACGTCACATATACATAGACTGCATACAAAAAAGAATAAAAAGATTCTCTTTCATGTTAGCTGCATACTTTCATTATGAGCTATTACTACATACAAGTATATATATATATTTCTGTTCTTTTTCTTGTTCTGAACAAGTTCCAGAATGTGAGTCCTCACTTACTCATTATAAAGAGAGAAAGGGGACAATTAATGATTATAGAGGCTGCAGGGGAGGACGCACGTACAAAAGAATTTCATATTGATTCATGATACTCTGTACTTTGTCATATGAGACATATCACAATAATATTCGAGTCGTAGACAATTTACAAGTTTCCTTCACGTCTATTTTTGGTCATTAATGGTTTTGCGGTTACTCATTATTATCGATGTGCTCTATAAATTTGAGCCTACTTTTTTACCTATTAAAGCCTCCTGTTACTATATATTCATGTTATGGATATATTTTATGTACTAGGGATATATTCATTGAAGACATTTCGATATACTCCCTCCTTCTTTTGAAGTAAATGCTTTTGTTAAATTAAAATTAATAAAATGGGATTTTTACAGAATAAAAAAAAAAGACAACTTCAAATCAATTTGTGATATGTTTAAATGCTATAATTATCTATATTATTTATCAAGCAATAACAACCTCAACACTTCAGCGAACAGATTGACAGCTCTTGGCTATGAAGGCTGTGGCCATGGTGTACCATGCTGCCATAATGGCAGATCTGAGAGAATACAAATTTTGATGAGAGGTGCGGCAGACATTGTTCTCCAAAAATGTCTCATTCACCAACGTAAAGGAGATTAAGGTGAGGGATGGAGGAGGGACACATGAAGACAGACCAGAAGTCAGGTATATTGTCGCTGCAGAAGCTGTGGTTCTTCTCGGCTGTGTAGGGGTAGTAATAGACTAAAGCAGTCCAGATGGAGATGCCAACGGTCTTTCAGCCTTCTCAAGATCTACGACGATGCGTAGGAGATCGCAGAGGTGTTGCTTCTTTTTCTGTTGCTCCAACATTTTTACACTTAGTGACATAGGATATAAACAAAATATGCTTATTTTTGTTTCAACTGTTGTTTGGTTTATGCATTGAAACCTTGTAATAAAAAATAATGGCGATAAAATCGTAATTAAACGCTACTGCAAGTTTTGGGTCCCTAATCTGTATTTAAAAGTACATTTTGGAAACATTGATAATCTTTTGATAATTGCTTATATATATCGTTTATCTGTTTCCTCCACTATTACACCACTGATCCATGTAAAGCTCTGTTTCCTTCTTTCAAACTTGAAGTGAATAAGTTGGCCATGTCCTTCCCCCCCCCCCTCTCTCTCCAGTACTAGAATGTTAGGAACATACGGATAGTATTGATCCTTATGTTATATGTCAAGCGATACAAAAGAACTGGTATATTTTATTTATATTTAAACAGGTCAAACTAGACGTCAATCTAAATTAACACAAGGTTGAGTGGGATTGCTGTTGTTTTACCAGTCTTTAAACCGATTCTACAGTATAAATAATTGTAAATAGGCCAAGCATAAAAGTCGACATTTTATGGCAAAGGTAATCCATCGTGAGTAAAATGTTTTAGACATCCTTTTATTAACGAAGGATATGAGTCAGTTTTGTAGGATGTAAAAACTCACAAAATCTAACTTTTAAAATGTAAACAACTCATGGAAAAAGAGGTGTTATTGCATCATACTTCTTTTTACTACACCCTCTTCTCATTTCCCTCTTTCTTCCTCCCTCCTCCACATTTCCTTCCTCCCACTCTGACTCATAAATAGTTGTGAGCTTGCATTTCTGTACTTAATGACTTCTCTTTTATCTTTTTTTGCTGATTTTGGAATCATTTCTTCGTATTTAGTAGGATGAATCCTATAAATCAAAACTCATTATTATACCTCAAAGGGATACTCCAAATGAGCATTTAAGTCAAAGTTACACGCGTACAGTATTGTTTTTTGGGGAAACAGGAGGCGTTTGCCTAAGGGTACACGCTGGATATAATTTTTTTCTAAATAAAAATATGTATACCGAGTGCCCCATTAAAATATGAACACTTTGAATTTTAAACTTCAACAGGATATAATTAATTTGTTTAACATTAGAATTTAAAAAAATTACTCTATAAATACATGTGTGTCTGAGTTCTCTTAATAATTATTGTACCCCCCTTTATGCAGCAATGATGGCTTCAAGGTGGCTGTGGTAGAATTCCTGGGACTTGCTACAGATGTATTCCTCTGTTATGTCGTGCCAGTGCTGGACGACAGTGACTTTTAGGGCCTTGGTGTTTGAATGAAATACACTACAGCCTTTCTTCTTGACATGCACCCACATATTTTCTAAGAATAACCTTATTTCATAAAATAAAAGGCTACTCGAGAATATTTCTTAACAGAAAAAGTAATTTAAAAAAAAAGAGTTTTGCATTTTTGTAATAAAGTCTAAGTTAACCAATTTATCTTTACCTCAATTAAGCTGAAATGGACACTGCCTCTCAGCTTTCATAGATGTTAATATTTTATATTTACATGATATCCTTGATGTTTAATAGATCATTTTATTGAAGATTTCCCAAGGAATGAATGGTGGTTGTTGTTAACACTTCATTTTTTAGCATAAACATTTCTGAATGATGAGAGCCGGTGGAGCTAGTCTGTCACAAACTATAATAATAACTCACCACATGACGTAATGTTTATCATCTCTACAAAGAAAATTATATTCATTGAAAGAATTGGATTCAAGATTTATGAATGGCAGGAAGAAAAGGTTTGAAAGTTCAGAATGTATCAGTGGGATTGGGACTTGGCAGGATGATTCTTTGGTTCCCTCTATTTTTCAAAATTTATTCTTTAAAATCAAATTAGACGATATTTGTTATGGGGGCGGACAACTAGAATTTAATTTTTCGTAATATTAATAACTAATTCATTACAAATTTGTGAGCAGGAGTTCTTAAATATGACGATGTTTTAAATCTTATAATGAACTTTTATATGACTTCCTCTGTAACAGAGTATTTTGGGAAAAACTCACATAAAATAACGTTTTATTCTGGTTTTTTTTTTTAAATTATTAAAAAAGAAATTAATCCCCGTATATTGCAAATTGTTTGGATTGTCCATGGTGTTCTAGACACATGGAGTAATTTAGAGACGTTTGCAAGATTATATTTATTTTGAGAGGGGAGGTTTGGTTTTTAGAATTTTAGAAAAAAAAAAATTTTTGCTTTGGAGCATAATTATATCGAATTACCTTTTTTTAGAAAATAATTCTTAAAAAAATAGTAATTTTTCGAAAATTCCTTGTTTTTTATGGCGTGTGTGTGAGGGGGGAGGGTAGAAGGACTGCACCTAACTCCTTCAGACGCCCCTGTAATCATACATGCAGTTCAGCTTGTTTTTTTCTTGACGAAGAATGAAGTAAAAAGTTAAATTGACTCACCTTTTCATTTTTTTCAACCAATAACTCCTTTTCTTTTATTATCATGTAGGAGGTGTGAGTATTCCATGTGTCTAAAATTCCATGAATTGTCTAACATTGGAGTACAATTGTTATATTCATATACATATAATGAGGCAGTCTTGAAATATCAACATCTTGTCACTTACTTCTCCCGACCAATAAATACGATTGGGTTGGTGTAGAACTAGAATGGGTTATAAACTTAATGTTCACTACTTAGAAGGGGTGCATTGGTCCCTCAAGGATAACGAACCGGGAATTGCATCTCATGGTATATTATCTGTTTTCATATATATGCAAATATAAAAAATAAATGTAATAGCCCTAAAGGAGACATCAATCTGAGCACATGTTTGATAGCAAATCAGCACATTGTGCATAGTGAGAAGTTTGAGTATTGAGCGGGAAATGAGTGCCGTTTACGCTCTCTGTTCATTTTTGAGCACCTGAACGGACGTTGTTAGTAATTACATCATATCAGCTGTTGTAGTTACCATAAAATACCGTTATGGACAAGAAACATAAGTGCAGTCTTTGTATTATTTTAAGACTAATCCACCACTAACCCGAACCAAAATGAAGTGGTGACCCAGGGGCAAAACCACTTATCATTTTTTTCCAAATTGCATTGGATTCAACATAATTTATTACCTACTAAGGGGGTGCTTAGGGTATAATGAATAACTCTATAATTATTTATGCAACCATCATGAATTGAAAGGCTGATTTCTGCAGGGGAAATGTATGCGTCACTAAGGGAAATGATTAATTGACATTATCTGCGCCACCTTAAAATGGACATTTAGCGAAGAAAAAAGTTGTTTCGTAGCCAATTAAATAGGTACAAAAATTGATCCTGTGAACTTTATTTTTTTTTTTTAAATTGAACGGAAATAAATTGACAAATGAGCGTCGAAACGGACTTTTCTCAGGAATGAACAGAAAAAGTAGAAGAAGGCGGCTTTAATGCCTTTATAAATGCAAAGATATGGTTTTTCACGCCTAGGTATTTTATATGTTTGAAATTTGTTTTTATCAGAGCCTCTTGAACTCTATATTTTTTTTGGATTTGTAGGGGTTTCATAATAAAATTATGGGATTGAATAGATAACTTAAAGTTATAAAGCCAAAAGCATTAGAAACACACAAGAAGAAAGAAGTCAAGAATCAAAAAACTATTTGACTTCATGCTTAATTTAATCAGTCAATTTGACATAACTTTTTACTCTTTCTCTCTTTTTTCACTTCTAGTATTCTATGTAAGTTTGTAGTAGTCATGTACGTCTGCCCTAACGAGTGAGGAAGAAGGAAAAAATCTGTTTCATATTGCCTCTTCTAGCTGACTTTACAAACGGAATCTGTTTATAATAAACATTTCTAACATAGATGACCTAC
Organism: Lepeophtheirus salmonis; assembly: GCF_016086655.4. Taxonomy (NCBI): domain Eukaryota; kingdom Metazoa; phylum Arthropoda; class Copepoda; order Siphonostomatoida; family Caligidae; genus Lepeophtheirus; species Lepeophtheirus salmonis. The sequence continues at coordinate 21,663,088 of NC_052143.2, forward strand.
ATCCCACCCTATAAACATAAGAGGGGTTAAAGTAAGTAGTGAAAAGGAGTCATCGTCCTGCTGTACTCTAAAACCTATGTATTATGTATGTAGGTCTGTACTGAGTCAACCCCATTTGTATCAGTGTCCATGTACACTAATGAAGAAGAATTGATATAAAATTACGCGAAAAAATAGGATTCTCTCCTTTAATAATAATATGAAAAGAAGGGAAGTGAAGAAGAAAAAAAAGGAGAGAGGGGAGAATAGGTATTATATAGACAAATGGAGAAAGAGACGCTAAAAGAGAGTGGATTTTTCTTCTCTCTTATACTGCGTAGTACTACTTCATAGTAGTAGTATTTGTTGTTGTTGTACTCTGTTACTCTTCTTCTTTTCTTCCTTTTTTCTTTTTTTTACTATTCTTGTACTACAACATACTTCTTACTGTGTACCTAATAGTAAAAAAAATAAAGAGGGGGGATTGAATGAAAACAGAACGGGTACTACAACTACAACCCGGGTTGGCAGGTTCCTTTCTCCTTTTTTCCCCTTCCTTTTCTTTTCTTTTCTTCTCTCTCTCTCTAAAAAACATAACATTCTCTCACAACTTTCATCCTTCTCAGCTTTCCATTTCAGTCAACAACACAACACCTTGTACAGGGTGTTTCAACTATTCCTCTCTCTTATAATTCTCCTTATATACGGGATGAACCTTACATATAGTCAGTCATAGCTACATACCTAAGTCGCTCATAAATATACGTAATCGACAATAAAATAACCCATTATGTTGGTTAAACAAAACCACTCAAATAATCAAAGAAATGAATGGTCATTTATTATAATTAATCGTTTTACGGTGTCGAAGGTGGTTCAATGCTTCTTTTCCTCCTTCTTCTTGTTTGGTGCCCCTTTTCTCTCTTTTTGTTTGCCTGCAAGCATACGTACATGCTATACATTCATAGTAACAGAGACAAAAACACCCAATTCTGTCCTTTCAAGGTCGAATCCCTTCTATAATATAATATATATAATAAGCCACACATTATAAACATACCTTCAATCATGAGCAAAAGGAATGCAATTCTTCAGCTTTGATCAATAGCAGGTTTTTATTTATTGCTATTATATATGTATGACTACTTTGATTACGTAACGTTTGCTGTCATTGCTCTTGGATACAACGTCAAATTCGTATTTGTACATCATTTGGCATTCTTGATGTTTTTTGGGATGATATATTATTGATTTCATTATTAATTGTAGAAATAGCAGTATTTTTGTAAGATATTAATTTATTTATGTTTCTGGGCCCTTTACAGTTAGTTAGGGAGGCGAGAGGGAGATATCTACTCTTACTACGCATTTATTTCCCTCCGTTTTCTTCTTCCTTCTTCTTTTCCACGCACGCACGCAGGGCGTCAGGGGGTGAAAAAACACACATTGAGGGAGAATATGTAGGGCAGTGGAACTACAAATAATAATAAGAAATATTTTATTTATTATTTTTCTTCCCAAATAGCAATAAAAAATTCGTCATCCCCCTTTTTTAAAAAACGAAATGGTTACTGCAGCGTCATCCAGGGGTAAAAATTAGTGATTTATCGGAATGAGAGAATCGGGTGTTTTATCTGGAATCGGTATCAGGAAAATAATGATAAATTTGTGATTCCAATTCTTATTTTTTACTGGTATTTACCTATTTTTTACTTTCTGAAGTCTTGATGATAAATAACCCCACCCACCTGGCCCAAATTAATGAATTTATGGGATTTTTAAAAAATTTAATATTTGCAATGAGATGAAAGTTTTTATTAACCTTTTTTTAATAAATATATCTAATCCCAAAATTTGAAATTAAAAACAATTTACATATTTTACATTTATGTTATATTTACAACCATTCCAGTCTAATTAATCCATAATCAAATAAATTATATTGATGGCAGAGGTAACGTTCAGAACGGGTGTGGCCCATAATAACTCCCGTAGTACATAAAAAAGTGTAGGTTGTTTATTAAGTGAATGAGAGGGGTAAATTCGTGTCTGAGATCTCTGTTAAACATGAAGGAAAAAACCCGAATACATACAGAAAAAACAAGGGAGAAAGTCTTTAAAAGGGCTGAAGAAATGTCTGTATGCTCTTCTCTGTTGTAGAATATATATGTTGTATTAGTATTGAGTACATAGTAGGACCTATCTACTACTAGAAGCTTTGAAGTTTTTTAGCGTATGTGCTAGGAAGGGGGGAGAGAAGGGGGAAGAGAGGAAGGGGGAAGGTTATTGCGTACGTTTTCAGATAAATAATAACAAGAATAAATGGGAACATTCTTCCTCCTTTGAAATGTTGTCCATAGCGGTGTAAGGGAAATATACAATTATATATATGGACAGAGTCAAACTTTAAATCCAAATAAGTTCTACCAAAAGGATTTGATAGAAACGATATTATCCTACATACCTCCAATATAATCAAGTACATACGTTACATTGGTAGACTTGTATCTGTCCTTATTTATTTGGTGGGTTCCATTCTTAGGACAGGTCCTTAAGACTGTGAGTACTTGCACTGATAAAAAAAAAATGATAATGTCATTAAAGATCGAAGTATTTAAGTTTTTGGAATAATACGTAGGACAGGACAGCAGACTTCAGTCATAAATAATGAGTGTCACAACAATAAATATATGGTCATAATTACAAGGGTATTTGTCCCCAATAATTTTTTCAATATTTGTATTTATCGCCCATGGTGATTCATCCACAGCCACTTCAATCAGCCCCAATGGAGGGGATAAATTATATCATGGGGATGTCATCAGGTGTGGCCTGCTTTTTCTTCTTTTTTTTTTGTGGTGGAGCTGGGTATTTGGATATTTTGGGAACATTGACTGAAAAGTTATTTGTTCTTTTTTATAAATTTGACAAATATTTTTTTTAGAAGAGACAGTAAACTTGTTTAAAATTTAGAGTTAAAATATTTCTGAAAAAACTAAATATGAACGACAATTTGAATGACATTTAGAAAAATTTAGGCTAATTTTTTTTTAGAACGATTACTTATAATTTTTTTGCAAAATTGGGGGGGGGGGAAATTAATCAAGAAAATACTTAAAACTAAAAAATTATAAACAACAAATTATTTACTTCAAGATTTTACAAAAAAAAAAAAACCGACAATCTTTCATTTGTTGACAAAAACACGGTCTTTTCGAAGAGTTAGACAAAAAAGTAAAGCCTCCCCCTCCCATAGCACTGTAGTCATGTGTTTGGGTATGTTTCTATCTTATAGTGCTAATATATCCAATTTTTTGGATTCAATGTTAAAATATAACGAGAATTATAGAAGGTTTAGTAAAAAGATCGATTATTTTTTCAAATATATTTATTTAGTAATTTTTTATCTTGGGTTCTATAAATGTGATAGGTTTACGCTAAATGGCGTTAGAAAGATTAGCTTTTGTACTAAAAAAACCTATAAAACTGTTTTGTGATTGTTGGACTCATAATTTTATGAGAGCTGTAAAGAGAAAATACGTCATATTTTACAATTTTTCTTTTATAAAAGCTAAAATGCAAGCCAGGTGGCTAGAAATGTGAATAGTGTTGATGGTTTTAATACTGTAATAGCCCATTATTTATAATTTGAGTTTCGTCAATTCAGTTACAGTAAGTTTGATGTCAAAGATTGGAAGGTCAGTTGTCGAAATATGTGAATAAAATAATATAAAATCGTTGAGTCTCAAAAGTTATGTTCTCAAAAATGGATGACATCTATTGATATATCCTAAAAATTAATTTCACGACTAGGGAAAGTTTGTAAATCTTCATAGTAGGAGCTTGATCCTATCACTATGTTAAAAGATCAGTCGAAGGAAAATTGCTATAGCTCGTATCCACTTTAAATTAGGCTCTGAAAATTGACTTTCTGTGACTGAATTAATTCTCTCTTTTATTTAAGAATTTGTTTACATGGATGTTATAGGCCATAAAAGCTGACTGCTGTCAAAGTCTTTGAACTACTTGAAGAACAAGGGGGCTTTAAAAGTCATTGTGGCCATCGATGTGAAAAAGTTTGTAGTAGAAGCAGAAATCAATTGGCAATTTGTAAAAGTCATCTCCTGTGATCCAACTATACTCCCACCAGTTTTCAAGTCCAGGAATCTGACTGGAGTCATGGTTTTTGGAGATGTTGCTAGCAATGGTATCATCATAACTTCATCCAGGATGAGTACCTGAATATCTAGAAGGACGTCTCCTACCATGTATGTAGGAAAAGTTTTGCTTGAACAATGTGCTACTTTTGCTGGACTCTTTACCATGCCTCCAAGATAACTCAGTCATACTACTGTAAGTCTCCTGTTTTTCGTGAAGGCTGAAATATGGCCTAGCAACAATCCAGATTTGAATATACTTGATTACTATCAATGGGACATCCTTCAAGAGCAGGTAAACAAAGCTCCTACATCAGTTTTGGCTCCCTTAAGACGTGCGTCACCAAGAACAGCTAATGATGCAAACAAGGCTGCAGCACAATTCAGGCCAAGGCTCACTAAGGTTATTGAAGCTGAAGGTGGTCAATTCGAATGTATCAAAGACACAAGATCATTGGCAACAACTTTACATATTTTCATTAGATTTTGTCAATAAATATTCTAATTTCCCAATTTATCTGCAAATCCCTGTATTTTTAATGAAAGACTGGGTAGTAAATTTCGGGGAAATCACTACGACTATGGAGGATAATATTACTCTTTTACAAATTGAAAAATAGGGCACTTGTAAAACAATGACATCCCAAGCGTCTCGAAATTCAAGGTATTAGTATTATATGGTCAGGAATAAATAAAAGGTACATGGTTTTTAAGTAATAATGTTGTACATAATATATTTTAAGAAAATGAGGCTGAAGTGTACAAAAAAGAAAAAGTTTATGGACTAAAGTTCAACAACAAGATCAACTTTTTATACCATAATGTCTCCCTCTTCTTTATACATTATATACACTGTACATAATATATTATGTAAGAGACAAACATCGTCTTGATGCGAAAGGAAGCGTCTCTTCTTCTTTTGACGCTATATGAATTTTCTTTTCTTTAGTTAGTGTGTTTTTTGTTTTTTTTTTAAAGAAACTATAAACATATATAAAAGAATAGTATATGTAGACAAGGTGAACTTTTTGCTGTCTTATTATAAAGGTGTAGCATTAAAAACAACGAAACAGTTGGTACGAACTTATAATTAAATAATTATTGATAAATATGTATCCGTCAACAATGAGACGTCTGATGTGACAAATGAGATTTAATCTACTTACAGACCTTTTAATTCATTCTTAATCCAAATATCATTTCATTAGGATATTCAATTATACATGTGTTACTCATTCAGTACCACTAATTATGCTTATAATTAGTATGCCTTCTCGTTATTGACGTTAATTAAGAGTGTTTGATGTATATACATCTTTCATGAAGTTATGGACTGGATATTGCGTCGTTAGGTTATCTGGATTAGGTAATGAGTATTTACTATAAGTACGTTATACATTCTAATATCGAAAGATGAACTAATTCTGTCTGTGTCCAGCAAAAATGAGCCGCTTCATTCTGTAAAATATATTCAAAAAACATAGATTATATAATAATATATTCATTTTATTTTTTCCTATTGTTTTGTTTTTTAATTCAGATACTCAATAATTGCAATATTTTTATTGTAGAAACATTATTTGTCTTCTGCAATCATAGTTTGACTGATTACACACGGATTTTCAGCCCTTTATAATTTTAAGACAGATACATTAAGAAAAACAAACTTAGATGACAGGTGCGTCATTAATTCTCCTCTAAGACACACGAAACAGTAAAGTCCAGTAGGCTGAGGTCAGATATGAAGGCGGTCCAAAAGTCAGCCATATTGTTACTGCAGACATTATGGTTCTTCTTGGCTGTATGGGGGCAATGGACTGGTTGATATTATAGGCCATCTGGATGGAGATGTCAACAGTCTCTGTAGTCTTATTGGCACTGACACAGGCGCAGAGGATATCGCACACGCGTTCCCTTTTCTGTTCATCCTCCTCCTCACTTAGAGACATGGTATAACTACACTATACTTGTTTATTTTTGTTTCAACTGCCGGTCCAGTACGTAATGAAACATTCCAGTAAAAAAAAACAATGATAAAATTGTAATTCAATTATTATACAATGTTTGCGTTCCCACTCTGTAGTCACAACCGGGTTGACCATGAGCGGAGACTGAGGCAAAAATAAATGTGTGCGGCCCTTTTCTTTCTTGTTTAAACGAATAATTTCGTACAGGATCCAATTTTATTACATTTTTTAGAAAACAGAATATCTTTTTACCATTATATATTTTTTAAACGGAGTATTAACAAAAAAAGTAACTTTATTCAAAAAATATAAAGTATTTGTGGCCTTATTTTGTACAATCAAACACAGGGCAAGCTTCCACTGTAAAACTACTATTGAATATAGTTGGGATTTAATCCCATGGAAAAATAATAAACTACTGTTGTTTTTTTTTCAAAACGTATTAACTTTTCTACTTGAATGTAGATAAAATTTATTTGTTGTTAATGAGATAATGAATTATATAGAGGAGAAAAAATACCTTAACTTCAATTACTTTTGATCAATCAAGCATTGCAAGATACTTAAAGCACAAGAATAATAAAAACAAAAATTTCAGCCCACTTCATTATGATAATTACAAGCAATTTACTCTCTCTCTCTTGTTTGTTTCCCACCCTGGTGCGTATAAGTGGGCGACCCTGTTGGCTTAAGACATATATGTATCGAAGGTATATCCTTGAAATTAGTCGTAATTATGATACAAATAAGTTTTCTTTGATATTATTTAATTGCAATTTTCAAAAATCCCTACGACATAAGATAACACCCAACCTCTCTTTTGGCACCAAAAAAAAAAAAGGCTCCTTTGTAGGTATGCTCTCTAAAAGACAATCCCAGAAGCTGGATTCATTAGATGCAAACTCTATTTTACCTCAGCCAAAGAAGTTGAACATAAGTTATGTTTTGCCTCTGTTTGTTTGCATGTTGGTCACCAGACCAATGTCAAAAATTACTCATCAATTTTGTTCTAATTGGATACAAAGAATATATATGGTAAACAGTAAAAGGCCATTAAATAGTGAGAGGTTAAAGCACCACAAAACTTTAAAAATGCATTATCAACGATAACTTGGAACATATTTTGGTGCACAGCTCAAATTGATGTTATTGTGTAGGTTTAATAAAAATGTTTCATTAAAAATCCAAGGAAAAAATGAAAGTAAAATTAACACAAAAGGTCAAAAACTTGCTATTCTTTTTAAAAAAAGAATTTAATAGCATTAAAGTTGTTTACGATCATTTTTGAAAAATTTAAGATGCATAGCTGAAATAATCTCTTGATCAAAGAAATAGTGCTCACTCACCATGCTGACATGATCAAGACAGCAAATGAATGTTGACATAAAATTCCAGACTGTTGTTATTATATATAAGTGTTGAATATAATTCATATTTTTGAAAATTATATGTTGAAATGAGTTTTTTTTGCAACTTGTGGCACGCAATAATTATATTTAACACATATTAAAGCATGAATGTAATAGATATTTAATTTCATTAAATTCAACATCGCAAATTTTTGACTTTAACATAGGGAAAAAGTCATATTTGAATTAAGAAAAATGACTATAGACGGAGGTTTGCACTCACCTGTGTGCCCTTTCTAATTTATAGACGTTTCATAATCTCATTCATTCGCAAAAATACAACTTTTCTGATTTGTAGATTGTGAAACAATGAGAGATTAAACATGGACATTAATCTCTGATGATTTATGGGATTTTTTTTTCTCTCACATATCTTTCAGGTGTAAAATTGGTTATTGTCTAGGTATTACAAAAAAATTTCTTTTATTGTACATGTGTTTACCATTACATATCTTTAATCACAAACAATATTATTCCTTATAGAAATATGATACAAAAAATATTGAATGAAGATCCATCAGATTTACCAGTCCATAGTTGCATTATTACAAATGGTTTTGAACCATTGGAGATGCAGGTGCTCAATGATATTTGACTTTAAAATTTTCCCTGTAGAATAATACAACGTAGTATGAAATTCCCATTTATTAAAAGCGATCGAAATGTGGCGCATAAGTATGTGTTGTATAGCTAGTAAATAATTTTTGATTAGATGCAACATCCGCTCTAGTCTAATCAATATTGAGATTTTTCGAAAATTCATTCTTTTGTTACAAAAGAGTTTGATCTATTTAAAATAAGGATGTAAAGATAACAACATTTGAGCTTATTTCTATACCATCTTCAGAAACGATTCAAATACCGATTCCTTATTTATATTATGTATAAAGGAAATACATAAACAAATTTGGAAAATGATTCACTTTTTTTTAATGTTTAACTTTTTATTAGTAATGGATTACAGGAAAATACATTAATATATCAATAATAGTTAACTGTAACTAATTTGATTTAGAAGCAATATTTTTTTTTCATATTTTTTTTATTGCATTATATTATAGTTAAAACTAAAAAATAAACCCCATGTAGTAACTTAAACGGATTTTCCGCCAAAAAAAAAAGTTTGATTTTGATTAATTTTTAACTTTTAACTTTCTTCTTTAAAAAATCTGCAATGTAAAGTTGCCAAAACATATTTTGTAATTAAATATAATCAGGTCAATTATTTGACTGAAGTTATTCTCTGAAGTAATAAATATAGTGGGGAAATAGGAAAAGTTCAGAAATCAAAAATAAATAAGTCGATTACTAAGATCTAATCAATAAATACAAATAAAATAAATTGGATTTGTAACATATTTCAATTGGGGTTTATATTCCTGGATATCAAATATTAATTACTTAGTACAATTAGTCAAATTGTACTGACTGACATCTAATTTCGGAAACTTTTCGCACATTTCCAATTGGAAGGAATTTCAAGACCTGAATTTTTCTTGCATAGTCTAATAATAATAAAAATAGTAATTTGTTAGTTGGAAATAACTATAATTGCAAACTCATAGAAGCAAAGGAAAAAAAATGATGCATTGGTATTTTTTTGTTGTCTAAAATCATTCAAAAGTTGTTCTTAAGTCGCTATTGACCTGTCCCATAATATTGTACAAATGAATCCATCAGAATTATGTACTATACCAGTTGCTCTCAAACTATGGTATCCAATCTCTCTTTACAGACCCATGACTTTGGGAGAAGGGTGATTTTCCCCCCGCATCAACACTTAAAATACATCTAAAGAGATAATATAAATGACATTCGTTTTGTCATTTATAAATAACTCAAGCTTTTTAAAAAATAGTCATTTAATTTTTCTCATAAAATTCTGTCAAAAATTTCCATTTTTTACAAGTTTTGTCAAAATAAAAAAACTCCACATCTCCAAACTAAAGTCATACCAGCCATGGAAAACGTCATAAATAGGTTAAAACTCCACTATTACATGTTCAATTAGTTTATAATGAGCACTCCAGGATTTCGATATTTTCTTAGATGGTACACATTCTATAAAGCTTGAAATTATACTATTATTATTATTATCTTTTAAATTTACCAGGAGTACGTATCTATTTAGGAAAGTATATTTTGAAACGCCAAAAAATAGTTTGAATATTCGATTTGGAGCTGAAATTGAAGATACTACTATTATTATTTAGTAATTATATTGAAAATTGACCAGTAAAATATATCTTAGTTTCATACATTTTTTATCAAAAATAGTGATTCAATTTACAATTTTAATATAAAGGAATCTGACTGGTTGACTAAATTTTTCAGTTGTTATCTAGGAGAACACTGGAGTCCTCTTAAAATGCCCCTAAGCACCAGATATAAAAAGTGGTTTATAATTTTTATTTATACATATATACAATACTAGCAATATTATATGTAAATTTATATTCAAACGATTTTCCAGATAAATTTCCACAAACTGTATTGAGGAATGTAATATTTTATTATAAAATCCATTTTTTTTGCCGCAAAACAAAACGAAAATTCAATTTTCATGCATTTCTTTTTTTGCCAATCACTTTTTTTATTTTGAATGCATTTAGAAAATGTTGTTATTCATATAGTTGTTTTTTAAAGATACAATTATTTACTTTTTGATTTATAACTCAACTTCCTATCTATGTAGTCTCCTCGAGCACAAAAACAATTTTTGTCCTTTGGGTATAGAATATATATGACCCCCTGAAAATTGTAAGCCCCCCCTATTTTGCCTGAACAGGTTCAAAAGAGGTACCCATGCAAAGTTTCAGTTTCCTTCGCACAACAGTGTTGCCACCCATAAAAGATACACACATACAAACTGTATTTTTATATATATGTATACGATTACGTTGTTCCACTGAAATTTAACAAAAAAAAGTTAATTAAATTTTATGTCATGTGACTAACAATCCTATAATTCATTATAATCTGTTTAACAAGCTTCTTTTTTTTTCTTTCGCTCTTTTTTTTTTTTTTTTGGAATTAAGCATATTAAAAATTATTCAATTTGACTCCCTCTTTGAACAACATGATTAAGTATAATCCACTCACATGTTCATTCCTGGATATTTTCGAATTCGGATTAATTTTAATTTTTTCTGTTATGTTCTCCTCCTGTTGTAAATATTATTAAATTTGAAAAAAAAACAATGACTTTTTCATTCATGTAAAAGAGAATCTTAACTTTAATTCCTTACAGGGAATAAAGGAACCATACAAACATGAAATAAAAAGTTTAAAATAAGCTTTAAAAAAGTTTTTTTTTGGGTTGCTGTTCCCCCCTCATCCTCACTTCTTATTATTTGAAACAACCTCAAGACAAAGTTGTAGTTGTAGAACCTCGCTTTTTTTGTCGGCTAAACTGTATTTAAAATCTTCTTTTGTCCTTTCTTTCAACTTTTTTTTGCTATTGTTGTATCAATTACATTTTGATAATAACATTTCATGTTTTTAGTTACATATTTTATAAATATGTATATGTTTTCTTCAGCTTTGAATTTTCCTTCCTCAGAATATGACATCTGTATAAACATTGTTTATTTTATAGGGAATTTTTCTTAAATTTTCTCTGAACGCTTTTACTTGCTTTATAATAGTTTCCCCTTACACATATACCCTTTTATATAGATAGATGTTTCTATAAAAATATGTACACTGATACCCATAATTTTACAAAACAACCATTCCTTAATTTTTAGAAGGGGTAAAAATACTCATAAATACTATTGCGAACAAGCTATCTTAAAGCTAGCCTTTGAAACATTAAATAAAATATATTAATAAATAATTTGTTTATGTTTAAATTCTAAGCTAAAACGATCTACTATAAACTATAAATATATAATAATAAAATTTCTATTGTAAAACTCCTTGTATACAATTTTTGTTGTTGTTTTCTGTCCATTTGATGTAAATATAAAACCTGAACCTCCTGTTGACAGTCTTGATAATGCAACATATAACTGACCATTGTATGAAAATACTAATTTTGGTAAATATTCAGTATTTTTTTCAAATGTTTGACCTTGTCATTTATTTATTGTTATTGCCATTGCTAACTTGCCATATTCCTTCTTCAACCATAATGTAGATATATGCAAATACTAAGTTGCTAATCCTCTTTTTCCATAATTTGACCAATTTCCTATTTTATTTCGTATTTAGTATACGTTTACCCTTTTTCCGTTTGTACAATAATTCGTTTTTTGGATTTTTTGGTGCATTTTTATTCAGCAACCCATAGCTTATAAAAACTTTGAGACACGGGAAACGATCTTGTTTTATTAAAAAAAAAACTTATTTAGGAAAAAAAACTTGGCTCCATAGCCCAGGAAGCTGATCTGATCAGAATGAAACATAGCCTTACATACGTAACTTAGAATTCTGAAAAAATGTTATTTATTTCTTAAGTCCGTTTTTGAAGTTTTCATCATTGTTTTTCCAAGTAGAACGAATGGAAATCAGACATACACATAAATTATTTTCATAATATGTAGGATATTTATTAGGGTAGTTGCATCTTTGTTGTAACTGGTGTGTTTAACACTAATTTGGAAATTGTTTACAGGAAGAAGCATTTACACAAGTTTTCTTAACATATTAATTCTTCATGCGGGGTTTTCAACTGATTCTTGTACTTTCTTGTCATCCAAAAGTATTGATTAACAGCATATAGAAGATTTGTTCTCAGTATTTCTATTGAAGATTCAAGAGCAGTGACACGAACTGATTCACAATTAGTATTCGGCCGAAAATGCTATTTATATAATGCACGGAGATGTCTTGCCTTGTTTGGCCTCACAGGTTCCACCAGGCACCAAATTCATTTGTATTTTATGCTCCATCTCACGTGTGCAAAAATTTCATGGAATTTCTAGATAAGTATTTGGACAGGGTCTTCAGCCCCCAGAAGTGGCCTTCTAACAGCCCAAATCTCAATCCTTCTTACTACTAGTTGTGGTATGAACTGATGAAGAAGATTAATAAGTCTTTCCACAACAACCTCGTCTTCCTAAACAGGTCCATAATTCAAAACATAGCCATCTTCACCACGGCCGAGGTTATTTGCACGTTCTTTAGTCGTCTCTTGGACTCTGTAATAAAAGTTAAGGGCGTCCATATTGAGTTGAATATGTCCAAAAGTGGCCCCTACAAATTAATATTATTAAAATACCTTTGCTCAATTATGAAAAATATAAAATTATGGAGCTATAAAGCTATGTGTAAATTCTTTTGCCCACCTCTTTATTTGCAAATATGTTTTACAATAAGAAATGTCGACTAATTATTTAACCATAAATGCTTTTTCAAAAAAAAAATGTTTCATAGAAGCAGTATAACAAAAAGAAAAAGATATTTTTTTGATAATTAGTAATTACCTAATTAGCATCCTTGCTGATATAAAATAGTACTAATATCTACTCAGACTTACCAAAAGGGTGTTTTAGGCTTAACAAAATACAATTGGACACCTTTCCGTTGAGTATTATATAAAAAGATATGTTGCATATGTGCATCAAAAAGGATTTAAGAGTGATACAGTTTCTTTGATAATTTTTTCATTATCAATTTTAAGCTAGGGTAAATTATGCGTCATCGGACACATCGAAAAGGTGTTAATGTTCATATACGTTATATAAACATCGTGCGTTATATTTTAGATTTTTTTGAATAAACAGATTGAGCATTCCATTTCTCAGACTGACAATGCTTCAAGTGGAATAGTCGTGTTAATCCTGTTAAACTTAATATTGGTATGATCAACTGTTAGGGGATCTATAACAGTTATTTATGCTTGAAAATGAAATGTTGATAATTTCTCAGGGTGATGTATAGGATTGAAGCGTCTCGAACTCTGAGAGACTCCATACGATACTTGGACAGTTTTAATTCGGAGAGAGATTTAACCGTCAACCAAATATGTAGTGGAGGTACATGGGATAAATTAAATTACCTTGACAAAGTGGGTTCGTTATATTCCTTCTCGAGACAGAGTTGGATATACGGATATAGACGTGATCCCTTTTATTAATTATTAATATAATTGATGTGAGGGAGTTGAAAGTACCGTACATCTTTTCCTCCTTTTCTTTTTTCTGATCAAGAGCTACTGGAATGATTTTCTCTTCGGTATCTAGCTATTTATTTGGCTATTTATTATTTTATTCAATTTAAAACACTGTCCGATAATATGAATTTGTCAATTATTTGGTTCATATTATCAGACAGCGATTATTTTGAAAATAATATTACAAAAATCCAGTAAATAAATAAAATACTAATGTAACTAATACTAATATACTAAATCTACTCGAACATGGAAATTTTGTTCTAATATAACCAAATGGAGAGGAAATATCTTTATATTATCACACACCATAAAATATAAAAGTGTTGAATTACAAATAATTGGAACCTCCAACTTTAAATTTTTGTTTCTCAAAAACTGTACAATTAATCGATTCGAAATTTTATAGGATTTTTTAAAAAGGTGTAATGATTAAATAACAATCTCTTTTGATATCCTTGGTTGAAGTACTAAAGAATTGTTGCGACTTAAGCCTTAAGTATCCAACAATTTGAAACGTCCGACGATGCGTAACTTAAATTTTTTTTCCCCCTAAATTTTTGAAATTTTACATTTTTTGGAAAAAATATGATTTTATTTTAGTATTTCGAAATATATAATATATTACAGAGTTTTTTGTTTAGATTAACAAATCTAGTTTTTATTATTGCTAATAGAAGTATTTAATACATTTGTATAAGTAGTCAGTATTTACATGCATAAAAGAACGATAGTATTGATGATTAAATGAAAGGGAATGTGCTAGATGTTGATGTTTATGTAATAGTAAAAATATATTTCTTAAATTAATTTGCCGTTGCTCTCTGTCTTAAATGACCCTGGAGATACTTTTTTTATTTATAAAATCAGCTTCACATAAATTTTTATTGTCCTTTTTTTATATTTCACATACATTTTAATTGATTCCGTAAAATTTGGCTATATAGGTATTTTTATCTACCGAAAGGTCATTAAGGTTTATATTAATTTTTTGTTTATCTACAGAGTGGGGACCCAAAACTCGCAGTAACAATTAATCCGGATTTTATTCCCAAAATTTTATAATGAAGAGAAAAACGTAACCAAACGACTGCTGAAATAAAAATTAATATTTTTTTTTATCCCATGTCTTTAAGTGTAAAAAATGTGGGAGCAATAATAAAAAAAGGCAATTTGATGTCTTTCACACCAATGTTAGTGCCAAAAAGGCTATAAAGACTGTTGACATATTCATCCAGATTGCCTAAAATATCAAGAATTCCATTACAGCCCCAAGATCCAAAACTTCTACAGCAAGAATATGGCTGACTTCTGGGCTGGCATGTCACCATTTGGCCCTCAAATCCCTGACCTCAACCCTCTAGACTTTTCAGTTTGGAATGTCTTGGAGATGAATGTTTGCTACATTTCTCATACAAATTAGGACTCCCTCCAATCTGACATATTGTCAAAATGGTACTTCATTGTCCAAAGCTGCTAATTTGTTTGCCGGGTTATCGAGGTTGTTATTGCTTGTGGAAGAGGACATACTTGATAAAATATATATATATTTAATGAATTTAAATATATGACAACTTTTTTTTTTAGTTGTCTTTCTTTTATTCCATAAAAATCACGTTTTTCTTTATTTAGTCATACCACTACAAGTTGAAGATATATTTCCGATTTGCTAAGCTAACTTTTATGTTTACAAGACCATTTTCTTCAAACAAAGGATTTATTAAATCAAAACATCTTCAGATAATCTATAAAAAATATACCCATGCTTTACATTATCTTGATCACAAGAATATAAAAATCATCTCATTTTGGGATTACAACTTGTACAACATGCTTAAGCAAGTTACTATTGTGAAAAATTGCAACGTGTACACAACATGCATAGACATTTCAAAATTGACTAATAGTTTATTTTCGTCGTAGATTATAAACACTTATTTTAGCAATAAATATTTATTACTTAAAATTTGATATTTCTGGAAGTCTTTTTTTTCTAATTTGTTTTAATTTTTAATTTTCAAGGTAAAAGTTACTTGCGATTTTTTTAAAACTGTGGAATTTATATATTTCGTGGGAAATTATAATAAAAAAAAGTTAATTAAATTAAATTTAAAGTTGTTTAAGAAATTCAATGTATACCAAGGCGCGTTAGTCCACAAGGGTGGGCTGGAGGGGATGTTCTTTCGAAAAAAATTTATTTTCTGTCAATCAAAACAAATTTTGGAATTTTTTTTTTCTAATACTTTAAGATTTAAAATTTTTTTCTAATAATTTAATATTTAAAATTTTCTTAACAAAATTTGATACTTAATTTTCTATTTTTTTTCTAAATAATTTAATATTCCAATTTTTATTCAAATAATTTAATATTCAAAAAATTTATTATAGTAGTAAATAACTTTAGATTTTTTGATTTTTTTCCTCCTAAAATTTAGTATTTTATGAATAACTGTAGGTTTTTGGATTTTTTTTTCCCCAAAAAACTTAGTATTTTATGAATAAGTCTAGATTTATTAGAATTTTTTTTGTCCAAATATTTAATTTTTGAATATTTTTTCAAAAATATTTAATTTTGATTTTTTTCTTCCAAAATATTTAATTTTGAATTTTTTTTTTGTGAATAGCTGAAGATTTTTGAAATTTTTATAAACGGCTGGTGTTTTTGAAATTTTTACAAAAATTTTAAATATTCTTTTTCACAAACTTTAATATTTCAGATTTAATGTTTGAAATTTTGTTCCACAAACTGAATTCGTTCTATGAATTATGAAATTTTTTGGCCGAAAATTAAATTTCTTGTGTATAACTATGGATTTTTGAAATTAAAAAAAAAATTAATATTTATTTTTTTTTCTTCACAAAATCAATATTTGTGTATTTGTTTTTGAAACTTTTTCTCTGACGTTTTCCTTGCGCATTGAAAAACACGAAAATTATTATAATATATAGTTATTAATTTTTTTTTAATATTAAAACAAATTACCTTTCAATAACTCTAATTAAAAGAAACACGACTTTCAACAAAAGCAATTAGGTAACTTTTCAAGTTTATATTTTATTTTTAGATCTTAAAATTGTGTTGCCATGTTGTATATGTACATACAGTATGGATTTTGATGAACTCAGCAAAAAATATAAAAAAAAATGCATCGTACATTTATATATTTATGAATGTTATTTAATGCTAATTGTATTACATATAGTTAGTAGCTTATATTAGCACTTTCGTCATCCTTTGCAAAAATGTACAAATTAGCAGTATTTCTTTTATTTAAAAAAAAACCAGCCTGCAGGCTTTCTATTTGGACGATAAATGTTTGAAATTATACAAATTATCATTATTGGTTTTTGAAAAGGGTTTTTATTCATGAAAATACGCATTTTACCGTTAAAAAAATACAAGATATGTCAACAAAAAAATGGATCACTTCATCAAGCTTTACAAGCAAATAGTATCTATTCAGCTCAACCCTGGTTGCACTTTCTTTACAATCTTTAATATCTGATGACAGTAATATATACTTCTAAGAAGGATAAACTTTATAATTACTGATGAAAATCCAGTGTAGAATGGGTATGTTAAAAAAAAGAAATAGAAAATCAAAATGGTAAACCTGAGAATTTAAAGAATGTTTTGGAGGAAATAACGACTAATGCTCATGACGTTTAATTAGATTAGCTAAAATCAGCGGTGACTAGGGAGGAAGGAGAACAGGAAATACACTAAGACATTGCCAAGAATTACTCTGATGTCGATCCCCAATTTTACTCTGAGTCCAAAAGGTACTTAAAATTATTTTTTTCTCTTGTATGGAACTCTCATTCTGAATTATTTATTATTCAAAATTTAGTCCAGAGGAAATTTTGTAACACTGGCAGTTTTAAACAATAATTAACCTTTTGCTGTATGTTTTCCCCTAGTCTTTCAATCTTATACGAGCATATTATGTATTTATAGAAGTACTTACCTATAAAAACATTATTTTCCATTAAATAAATTAGTTTTCTTATAACTACATATAGTTTCATAAATAATGAATACAACCGTACATACATTACATATATTATATATGTTTTATAGAGGTCATGAGGAAAAAAATAAACTAAGAAAAGAGCTTGCTTTAGTGAAAAATTGCAGCATTATACCTCTTTTAAACTCTCTTTCTATGTATATATACATACATATTTGCACTAACACTCACTTATCGTTAATTGCACTATGTATATAAATTTGCACATAGCCTTCGAAAATAAAGAAAAATGTAATAAAACAAAGTTTTACGAATGAAGCTGTAATTATTATTTTTGCTGTTAGTTACTAGGCTTTGATGATTAAAAGAATAGATAAGGGGAAATGTGCTAATTCATAGGAGTTAAATTTAAATGGATAGCACAAGGGGCTGATTCTATATATACAAAATATGAAGGATAGGTATGTAGAGGCCTTTCTAATGTGTTCCCGTATTTCCGTTAATGATTTTATTGAGCTGTACGTATATTAATCTCCCCAACTTCAATATTTTAGTGATAAAATTAAAAAAATATAGTTCACATACTTTATTACAGTCCATACATCACAAAACACTTCTTCGTGAAAAGACGTAGCTCAATGAACAACGCGCTCGGGAGAAATCATTCCCTTAAATTCAATTTGCGTAGATTTGTGTCCCAGTCGTTCCTAGAGAAGAACTATATTATATGTATTTGGACTTGAAATAAAACTCCTAGTTCAGATGGAGTAAATGTAAAATCATAATTTTTACTAATACTGAATCAGTGCAACTCCATCTGACCAAGTAAAAGTGCATCCTTTTAGTCCTTACAAGTTACTTACTCCTTTGAGCTGTTTTAAAATGATTCAATACAAGAGGATGATGCCCTTGTGGCAATTCATGTACATCAAACAATTTTTGTAAAAGTTTACAAGGACTTTAGAGACTGTTTGATGCACAAGAATAGTTAGAAGGGCGCATTTTACCAATTGAAAACATGACATGTCAAATTTCAAATAGTAGAAGGAAGTCGGACTTCTTCGAAAAATTCTAATGGCCATAACATAATTTTATTGTGACATAAAATTTCCTTTGATCTTGGATTTTTTACCTTTCAAAATGTTTTAAGTTAAAATTATCGTTTAAAATCCCATTGTTTTTTTCTGCAATACTAGCGCTACGTATCTACAGACAATTTCTTATAGAAATTTAGCAAAAAAGAAAAACACACAGAAAGAGGGAGAGAGTATGGACCGGACTCTTAATCCTTAATGGGATAAACAAAGTATATTTAATATTAACAATTAAATATATTTTAAAATTATAAATTTTATAATATATAAAATCATCAAGATCGGATGTCCTCAAAATTGGACCAAATGTTCTGTTCGGGTAACAGCGGGTAACAGCAACAGGCCAGTCTTCTTTATAAAGTTTCAGCCCGTAGTCAACCTATATTTTTTTTCTCCATTACTTTTCTCAGAGGATCCAGGATTCCAAACTTGTAAAAAGATGGAAGAAGAACTCAACGTTCTTCTTTTAAAATATGCTAAGCCAATTTCTTTCATATGGTTTAGACTGATTTGTGAATACTGTATTTGATGCAAAATATCTAATTCTCCCTTGAGTCTGTGAGCAGATTAATAATTACAGATTTCCATCCTCTTTCCGATAGCTCAATTATCTTGTCCTAGCCTATGAAGACGTTTGGAGACCAAAAAACAATGAAGGACTTTTTCTTCAGCTCCCTTCTTAAAAACTGAGTGCTGAAGGTCTCCAATATTTGCCAAATATAAAAATTTGTGCTTGTTCTCATAATAGCAACAATCTTTTTGGCTGTTACAAATATACCTTAATTAAGAGCAAACAGCTTTAGCCCAATTCTCTTTCTTCAAAATATAAGTTTTTTATAGTGGTTCAAATTACATGCCACTTTAACGTTAAATGTATTCATATATATATATATTTATATTTATACGTCTTTATCAAATTAATGGTTATTAAAAAACCTAATGTAAGAATGAAACTATTCCGTTAAATATAGATTTAAAAATATACATTAAATGTATACAAAATATGTATTACTGTTGTTGTTTTTTTGAAAAATTAAATTATATGAAGTAATTAGATTAAAGTATTCGGCCTAAAACTTAAACAATTTGGGAGTTATACTATAAATTATGAATTTTTACCTAAAAGTGCAATTTTCCAGAATTAAAGTATAAATAGTCTACTAAAAATGCAACTACCGTTCTTTCATGCACTCAAATAGAAAAGACCATAATACAGTTAAAAAGTAGTTATTATTAGAATGTATGTTAAAGGTATAAAACAAAACTTAGAGTTAATCCATTAATAATATCAAAAATATTTCAATGCTAAACAAGGGAGTTTTATTATTAAATTAGTTTGAATGGCTTAACTTTGTTTGATTCTTCCTTTTACGCTGTATATGTATTTAGACTCGTTGTTTCTCTACATTCAAAATCAAGAGGATCTCTCTAGAGGGTCTTATAGATCTTTTACGAGGAGAAGAAAGTTTCAGTTGGGGGTAGTAATAATAATTCATTTTTTAAATACACCCTTGATTCAGGTAGGGCACCTATTTGGATATGCTCATACTATTATTGAATTAAGATTTGATTGAAGTATCTATCAGTACGAATTCAATATATTTTAGATTATTTGTAGACTTTTTAAAAAGGAAAACATATCTAATGTATATGCTTTTTCTATGGTAGGTATAAGTAACCTTAAAATTTTAACAATAATATTAGAGGAGTTACTAAAAAGCTTTTAACATCTAATAAGAAACAAACTAAAATAATCTGATATAGGGGGAAAAGCAATACACCTGCAAAAACAATACACCAGTATTTCTAAGCTGTTTGTACGTATAGAATCGTCATATAGTATTTATTTACTATATAATTAAAGTATATAAAGGACCATATTGAACGCGTGGCAGTTCATCAACGATCGTTTTTTGTGGAATAGTTGAAGATCCGAATTTTATTTACAGTCATTAATTGCTGTCAAAATTGTATGTGTATACTTTCACACAAAAAAGTATAAATTATAGAATAAATCAAATAAAAGCTGAGGCTATAAAATGTCCGACATTTTGGTGTGGAGCATTCAAAGGATAAACAATCAATGTTCTTTAATATTTTTTTACCATTTCTATGCGAAGATTACTTTGCCACATGAAATTTATCTCATAATATAATTGTAATCCTCACAAGTTATATATACCAAATTGTTCCTTAATTTAATAACCAATTAAGGAAAAAAAAGAAGGACTTTCTCTGAAACTAATCAGCTGATTTTAATAAAAACCAATGCTAAATGAAAACTGAGTCTTTGGCGTCAATAATCCCCTTAATTCGACATTGGAAACGGAGCAGGTCTTGATGATACCATAATTCCTCCTCGATCTTAGGTAATAGATCGGATTTTGCGTTGTAGGAGGATCAGTTGGTGTGTTGTTCAACTGTACCTCACACAAAATAATCCTTAGGGTCGAGGTCTGGTGAGTTTGGAGAACAAAAACTGGTTCCTACAAAGTCAAAAAAAAAAAAAAAAAAAAAATCCATGCGAGAGCCAGGTCAACAACGTTTGTCTTTTCTGTCAGTAGTTGAGCTCTTCGCATCTTCTAGGATTGGCATCGATACTCATCTGCCACAAAAATTTTCTCCTCAGCTTTTCAGTTTATATCCCTTTAATCGATTTGAATGGCTCATCATGAATGATTTTTGCAAATTTGTAATGAAATCCTGATCTCTGTAGCAATCTGGCCTCATCTTGTGATCAGCACGCTCTGCTGTTGATTCATTATCACCTTCAGACTCTTCCAGTAAATTCTTAACTCTCCAGACAAAGGATAGCAACAAGGACCGATGCCTTTTCCACAATTGTGGAATAAATACTTCGTTGATCGATGTTATTTTTTTCAAATGGCGTAAACAAATCTCTCTAACCGCCAAAGAACGTCCTACTTGCTCATGCACAGCTGTTGAAGGCCCTCAAATGTTGTTGTTTAAAAACGGCCGCACGCTGTGCATATTACAAAACATGTGCAGTTGAGTCAAACTTATTGATTTGTTAAAGAAGAGCTACAATTAATCTTAAAATTGCTACTATTTGTCTTTTCCGCTTCTAACTTTTTTTAATACACGTACATCGACCGGACAGGATATATAATGCAACAAATAAACAAATAATAATGCTTTGAAGTCCTGCAATTGAATGGAAGGCTCGTTGGGGGTTTGTTCAATGACTATTCATGGATCTGCAGCTGATAAAACAAATGCGGAGGGAACTGGATTCGGTTTTATTCATTATAAATTGTTGTTAATTAATATTAACAAACACATATACTATACTTTGATAGCACATTCGTTCATTCCTTGTGTTTCTGTACATCTGCAAGATCCAGGAAGCAAAGAAACACATGTTGTTGCTTTTCTCCTTTTGTGTTCTTATACAAGTTATCTGAGGCCCCCTTTACTACAGAAGTCTGTTTCTTTTCTATTATGTACTCCACTTAGATATACTACTATACATACATAATATGTAAATCTAATGCGATAATCTCTTCTTAATTGAAGTTATAGGAGGATGAAAGTGGAAGATATTGGAGATACAATGATTTTATTTTACCCACCATAAATGCAATTAAAAAGTAATTGCATTTCCGTGGAAATCAATAAGAGGTTTGGGGGGGGCATATATTTTATACGTATGCATTTATATCTTTGATCATTAAAGTATTTTTGAAAATTAACAATGCATTACAAATTTACTTTGAACTAACTACATGTAGTGTGCATATTAGAGTGAGGATTTTTAGGCCTTATTAACAAAAAAATCTTGCATTATTTTTGAATGCTTTTTGCTTAAATATGACAAATTTCACCTTAATTTGATGCAAATTTATAAAAAAACATCACCCATCAATTTATCAAAGGTCATTGATATGAATTTATGAAACTAAGTGTAATATTCTAACTCCTAGTTTTTATATTTTTGAAGCCCCACAAAGAAGTATTTTTAAAGTTTCTTAGGTAAATAAAAAAATAGTATCCTGTACCTGGGGTGTCCGCAGGATTATCTTTTTTTTTTTTGGTTGGGGGAGGAGCTAGGTTTTTGGATTTTTGTTTGAAAAAAAAAATATAAAAATTAAAACTTTTAGAAATCTTTTGAAAACTGTCTAATTTTTTCCAAAAGTTAGAAAATTTAATTTCAATAATAAATATTAAGTTTTTTCGAAAAAAATTCAAAATTAAATTATTTGAAGAAAATTTCAAACATTCATAGCTTTTTAAATAAAATTATTTTTTTTATCTGCTGACGCTTGTATGTAGAAATATCGGTAAATCTCTAACCCCTGTTGCCCTTGGTTCCTACATGTATGAAATTCATATATATATTTTATAACGGATTTCTTATATGATATGAAATAGGTCTATCGGGATACAAAAGGGGGTCACGGACCTCTTATAGTTTTGCCGTAGAGAGTTGATCAAAAATATAAATATGTCGTCTTATTTCCTCCCCTTCCCCCTTCCTGTGCAGAATATTTCTAGGTGTGAAATCAATACAAGATTTGTACGGATCCCTTCGTAAAAATGATTACTCATCGATGATATTCTAAAGTTATTATTTTAGTTATTATGTTATTTCCAAAAATTTTAAATATGAAAAATCACTTTATGCCTGACATTTTTTGCTATATTGCGTATTTAATTGGATTTAATTTTAATTTTGCATTTGTGTCAATTAATAGGTGTTGTATTGATATGACATTGTAAAAAAGTAATTACACAAGTGAAATTTGACTTTTTTTTCGATTTATGCCAAAAGGTCCTCTGGAATTATGGAGCACCCGTAAGATTTATTATAAATACTTGGAAGAAACATGATTTATGTTAAACGTGATTTATAATAATCAAAGTTTAATGCAACTTCTTTTTTTTTCTTTAAATAAACAACTATTGTTAATTTAGGGTCTCTTTATATTTTGCTCTAAGAATATCTGGAATATGAAGTCGGGACTAAATATCATAAAATAAATTTATTTTGACCCTCAATAATTAAAAGGAATTATTTTTCGTCTTTGAACTTTTGAAGGGAAGAAGGAAAAATATAATTAAAAGAAAATGTCATTTAAAATGTTGAGTTACACCCATTAAGAAAATTTAAAGCAAATGCCGATATGTCGTAACATTTAAAAATACATACATAATATCACACAAGTTAAACATTCACTATTTGAAGCCATGACGTCAAATACTATTTTAAATTATATATGATGCATAACTTTCTTAATTGAAGTACACATGTAGACATACGAAAATTATTGATATCAAGTTAAATGTTATAAGAAATTGAACCAAAAAAAATATAATTACAAAATTAAATTCATTTTTTGATAGTTATATTTGATTAATCTAAAATCATTTATTGGTTGAGGGGGACTGGAATACAAAATATTCTTTTTTTTTCTACTTAGGTAATTTTTATTCGAGTAGAAGGATAATTTACTTTTTTCTTACTTTTCAGTGACAAGCCGCTAGGGAATAAAATCTCAAAGGAATCTAAATTATTTCTTTAGTACGACTTACAATATGTGTTAAAAAAGTGAGGTTAATTTTCAAATTTTTTGGGCGACGTTGGTATGCAATTTTTTTTTTATATCTTAGTACATTCGAAAAAAAACATATATTAATTGTTTAAAGCTATTGTTTTTTCGCAATACGTCCTTTAATAGATCTCATTAGTTTGGGAACAAGAAAAAGTAACATACGGCCAAATCCAGAGAATATGGTGGTCGAGCCATGGTTGTCATGTTGTTTTTGGCCAAAAATCCATCACTAGCAAGGAATAACGAGCAGGGGTATTATCTTGATGCAAAAGCCATGCAATTGTTTTTTTTTTACAATTCTGAATTGTTTCTTTATATTGTTTCTCGCAAGCGGCGCATAATTTCAAGATAATACTTTTTATTGACCATACGACCAAATGGTAAGAACTCCTGATGCACAACGCCACGGTGGTAAAAAAACAGTTAATATTTGATCGACCTTAGCATGATTTTTTTAGGTTTTTGACTCACCTGAGCTCTTCCATTTGGACGATTGGGCTTTTGTTTCCATATCCTAACCAAATACCCATGATTTCTTACCAGTTATGACCTATTTGAGCAAATCAGGAACATCATTGACGTCTTTCAACAGCTCATTAACAATGTTCCAGCGATGATTTTTGTTTATGAAAATGAAGCAATTTCGGAAAACACTACTCTGAAACTCATCAGATGGTAAAAATGTTCGAAAAAAAATAAAAAATTATGGCACTAGCCTACCAATATGTCAATATCCTCCACAACTTCATTTGACAATTTTCAAAAAATAATTTTTCTCACTGCTTCAACGTTTTCAACGTGCTTGGGCGTCCAGACGAGGCTAGTCATTGCCATTTTCCCAGTAATCTTAGAAGAGTTTGGACAACATTTAAATATTTTTTATGTCAGAACAGTTTCCCCGTATACCATTCTCAACATTTCAAGTGTTACTTGATTTCATTTTTTTACACAAAATATAATGCAAATTCTTTGATCTATGTTTTTCAATAGCAGAAAATTGCAGAGCACACGAAATACTTCGAACCATTATGCCTCTCATAAACAAACTAATAATATTATTTAGCTTTAATCAATAAATATATATTATTTCAAATATAATAATATATAAAATCTGGTAAACGACAAATACCTTGCTCACGAAATTTGACAGGTAACCTTACTGTTTGAACACACCTTGTATCTGGGCATACACATAAGTAATGAAATATGATTTTGGGATCTCTTCCTAGCTCCCAAAACATACGTACCTTAGAGATATATTTATTGCTTAATTGATTCCTTTCCTAATTATTTTGTCCTATTAATCTGATTTGGTGGGATTCTTCCAAAAAACAAATAAATTGTATCTGATTTAATTTAATTCTGTCCACAGATGTTTCCTTCCAATGTATGTACATATGTACAGTGCAGTCTTCCTACATTTTTGGAGTTGCAGGTGCAAGAAGAAGTTTACTTATTTCTATCTTATTCTCTGACAGGAAGATCAGAGTCGACGTACATAATATCCAGATACGATCTACATATGTTTTAATATTTGGTATTGAATTTATAAAAAATATTAAAATGCACTATCGCATAGAGTACGTATTTAAACAACTAAACTTGGTGTATCTTTAGATTGGGGACACGAAACATGGAGTAGTATGACTTGAGGACAAAAACCAGGATTTTTATGGAATCAAGAAAATCAAAAGCAAAATCTATTTGAAGTATGTTTAAATACAATCTTTTTTATTCAGTATGTTTTCCTTCGACCCGCCTGTGAACATATTATCAGCTCTTAAAGATGAATTCCGTATCCATGGCGTATCACGCTCTCATGATGACATCTCAGAGCGAATCCAAATTTGGATTATATGAGCGGCAGACACCTTCCTTCAAGATAGCCGGAACTGGAAAGTGTAGAGGGTTGAGGTCAGTGCTGGAGGAGGGCCACATGGATGCAGGCCAGTAGTTAGCCATATTGTTGCTGCATAAATTTGGGTTCTTCTCGGATGTATCATATCTTTCAACACCATTCCCATCGATTATGTTGTAGGAAGTTCGGATGGAGATCTCAAGAGTCTCTGCAGTCTTCTTCACACTGGCGAGGAGTAATTTGCACAATCGATGTTTTTTTTGTTACTCCGACATTTCTACATTTTGAGACATGGGACAAAAACAAAACTTGTTTATATTTGTTTCACGTGTTCTTTGGTAGGGTGACAATATCTTGCAATCAAAATTAAACTTTTAATTGGATGCTAATACAAGTTTTGGGTCCCCAGTCTGTACAAATATGAGCATTTATCATTTATTTGAAAAAATAACAATGATCTAATTCGGGCATTTACTCAATTTTGAATTTTAGTAATCAGTTAACAAATAGAGGAAATAAAAATACATTTGCTTTTTACATATATATATAAGATCAAAAGAACAAACGAGATAAACTGAATTTTACTGACAACTAGTTGTAAAAGTAGTCATTTTTCTAACTTTTATTCAATTTTTTTCCACACAAAATATTCATTTAACAAAAAAGAAAATA
The DNA here is from genome assembly GCF_016086655.4 of Lepeophtheirus salmonis. Taxonomy (NCBI): domain Eukaryota; kingdom Metazoa; phylum Arthropoda; class Copepoda; order Siphonostomatoida; family Caligidae; genus Lepeophtheirus; species Lepeophtheirus salmonis. Next base: position 21,689,886 of record NC_052143.2, read on the forward strand.
TGAATGGTAAGGAATGCTTAAATGTCGTCTTCATATCTCTCAATGCCAAAAGTTTTAACATCAATTTAGATCTATCAAATCCGTATCTCAGATATACTATTTATTCATACTAGCCTAAATTGACCCAAAAAATAAGAAAAATCGGTCTTGTATCGAAAAAACCTGTAACTGCTTTTCTGAAACAGTCTAATGTGGATTACGTCCTAATCTTTATTGTATCACGGAACCTTTCTCTAAAAACAAACTGAATAAAGGTTGACTAATCAGGTGGTATTTAGGGAATTCGTCGTAGCTATGGAGTTGATATTCTATCATTGTTGGGAATTACCCACAGCTAAAAGATTGTTATTTCAAATTCAACGAATCAACGTACAGAACACTGATTAGGATAAAAGATGCAGAAACATTGGCAGCTGACAAAAAAAATCACTCTATATTTTTTGTATTTACGAGGTATGTAAATAAACTTTACCTTTTAAAAAATTATGAGCCAGGGGGTTTAACAAAAATTATAAAATATTTCCAATAATCATAATTTTATTCTTAGAAAATAAATTCAATAATATTTTTTTTTTTTATAAAAAAAATAATTTTGTTAATATTTATTCCAAGAATATCATCCTATTGAATGTATATATATTGTATTTACTATATATATGTATTCCTCCAAACAAGAACAAATGTACAGGTTACCATGATGAAATATTACCAAACCAAGTTTAAATCGAATATAAATTAATTTACAAAGTATTATACTAAAAGTGAAGACATACTCACATACCAACAAGGAAAATGGCGTACTCTGCCTAATACTTTCTAAAATGTATTTTTTTACCTTCATACAAGCCCATAAATAGGTGTAAAACCGCATTAATAAATGCATTTTTATACAGAGTATTTCAATAATGATGCTGTACTTAAAAAAATTAATTTAAACGAATTAATACAACAATTTTCTATTATTGTTACACAGCTATTCACCGAGAGAAAAGTCGTAAAATTATTTGATGGTAATCATGACAGTGCTGAATCAATCCTACGTAATACTTTCTCAACAGCTGGTATTATGTCATAATAATTATTATTGGCAATTTTCTTAGTAATATACTCCTTTCAATTGGTTAATAGGCCGGAATGTCTATGTTCAATGAGGTGATACATGGGATCCATTAAGGTGCATTGTTGTTCATGACGTCAAATCAGGTGCTAAATTTCGTATTTGTTTATGTTATTCTGCATTTCTGTATATCACAATGCTACTTCCCTAGCACAAAATATACAACATATTTTATTGTCAGCTGGATATGGGTTTGCTTCCTTTCCACGAATCATTGTTCTGCATATTGAATTATAATTAATCCATGTTAATAGTGTTGGGAAAATTAATCAAAATCGGAGAATCGTGTTTTTTTTTTCATGGAATCGTATCTGCATCATAAAATTAATGTTTAAATTGCATTTCCAATTCATATTAATTTTGGTAATTAGTTATTTCTTTCTTTTCCAATATATATTAAAAAATAGACACCCCCCACCCAAATAAGGAATTTAAGCTTTTTACTACAAAAATTAATGTTTTAAATTGTTTTCCAAAAAAAAAAAATGATATTTGAAATTTAACTTACTTTTCCAAATGTTTTACATTTTACCAAGAAAATTTTACTTTCTGTTAATAATGATAGAGTTTTGAAATTTATCTCCAAAAAATTTAGTATGTTAATTTTTGAAATTTTTTCCTACAAATTTATCATTTAGAACAGCTGAAGGTTTTTTATATATCTTTTCCAAAAATTTAAAATTCCAAGTTGTTGATTTTTAAATATCACATTGTATATTCAATTTTTTTTTCCAAAAAAGATAATAATTTTTGGATTTAAAAAAAAATAAAAATTCTGTCAACCCCCCTGTATTGAAAAATAATATTTAAAAAAAACTATTATTTAAAATACGAAAGAACTGGAATCCCCATTGGGAATTTTTACTAGAATTGTATTAGGATCGGATTTTTTTTTGCAAGCGTCCCATCACTACTCGTAAAGCTGAATATAAACACTTTTCAATAGTTATTGAGTAATAATGAAATAATTTGGAAGAATTGGCCCAGAATTCTCTAATTATCAAATTTGGGACTTTTCGGGTTTCTTTTTGAATGAAAGGTTGCGTGAGTTAATGAAAGTAACGACGTGATATCATTATGATAATATTCGCTTTGTTATATGGTCATATAATAGAGGTTCCTTTTGCAAAAAAAGAAGAAAAACCGCATAGCAATAGCAGAGTGGAATTTTCATCGCACGCCTTTATTTTTATTTTTTTTGCACAAATGCCTTTAAAAATATGCAAAAGGAAATGAATAGTTTACGTATGCATTTATGTACACAGAGTGCTGCAATTATTCTCTTTCTCTCTCTCTTCCTTCATCTCCTTCTTCTCGTTCACTGCAAATCCTGTTGCCAAGACATACTTTTTGCGCACACACTTCGGAACAAAAGAATGCAATAAATGAAATTCGCTTGAATTACATAGATACAATATTATACATTATGTAGACTTATGCAAACCCTTCTCTCTCCCTCCTCCTTAGTAACATGTTTGATATTGCACATGCATTTTTTGCAACGTAGATGGAAGAAGCCTTGTAAATCCTGGAGGGGTGAGGGAGAAGGAGCCTTGAGAATTCATTTGAAACTTATTACCGAGAGTTAGTTAGTTATTAGTACAAAGAGTATACATACTCTATCTGACAATATCTTACGTAATGCTTTTATTAAGGAATCCAATTTCATAAATTTATTTATACAATTATTTACATTCTTGTTTAAATATAAGCCATGAACAAGGTTGAGAACGAATGGATAGACAGACCAAACAAACAAACAAACAAACTTGTTTTTTAGCATTTTATTTTCTATGTATGCATCAAATAAATTTTGTAATGAACTGAAATTGGCCACTTTATAGTACTAGGAGGACGGCGACGTTGTTTTCAAATTGAATTATTAAATTCTTTTTTTTTATTGTTAAATCTAGGAACATAAATAGTTTACTGAAATTGCTGGACATCCGCAGATGATTTAAAAATGGATTTCGATATTAATAAAGCTACATCTATATATATTTAAACAATAGTATTCTATGATTGTTTTTGAGACGTTTTGATTAATTTATGTAAATGTTTCCTAATATTGATGATTTGTTTTCAAAGTGGTGGAAATAATCTTAAGATATCTCCCTAATTTGATCATATGTATTATGCCGGGTTGTGCAAAATGGATGTACTACTAATCAACGTGAGCAAACTTTTGCTCCTCCTGAGTATCAATTAAGTCAGACGTGATAGATTAATTAGAGACATTTATTAAGCACACGTTGAATTATATTATTTATGAATTTGATCTCCATTGCTTCCAATAACAACCTTCCAGCGGGCACAGAAGGTGGAACACACTCTGAAAATGTAGTCCCTCCTCATGAGCTCCTACTCCTTCTTCACGGAGCACTTCAGATCGGTAAAATTGCTGTGGCGTGATGTTTATGCCTTGGACTCGACTTGCCACCAGATAGAGTAATCTAAGGGATTCAGATCGAAACCTTGGGGAGACCAGATGTTATTGGGCAAAAAATCCAGGATAAATTCTCTCTTGAAATCAATGTTCGAGTCTCGGTCGCTCCTAGAGAAGGACATAGTAAATAGTAATAGTACTGTAGACATTATTCGCCAACACTCAAACAAGAAACCTTTGTTTAAGAGTTCGGGTGATCCAGTAGTAGAGTTATAAAATATTGCAATTCGGGATAACTTTCTAACACTCCATGATCTAAATAGTAACTTTGTCGTCGATACTGGAAGATTTCTATTCCTCTTGCGTAGATTGTCAAACTTACACCTTCCTCTAGTGCTGTAGTGTCTAAAATTGGACTTTAGAATGACTGAATCTATGAACGCGAAACAAACCTCCCAGAGGTATGGTAATGCTTTGGACCTTCTTTGTTCGTGTGATAAAATAATTATGAGCTCCTTGAGGGGTATTAATGATGGGAAAAAGCTTATATCCCAGTTTCAGATATCTGCTGGCGTTATAAACATCTTACTACTGTACAAAAACATTAGCCTCATATATAATAATGTTATACACGCCTTTTTGACTACCCTGCGTTGACTGTAGTTCGGGATTTTATTTTACATAACCATAGCTACATAAAAGATTTTGAACCTAATTTGGCTAAGGCTCTGTTTCTCTTTAATATTCCTACTCACCAGTTGAGTCAATCAGAAGAACAAAAAGCCATCAGTGCTACTTTTGGTAACTGTAAAGCTTTCATAGCTCAACGTATTACAAAGGATAAAGTGATTGAGAGGATGGATCTGAGAGACATTTGAATTTATCCTGCTGCAAGATACGCCATCTTCTTTAATTATGTATGATCAAAATTTAAGAAACATCATCAATTATGTACAACAGACACTGTAAGAACAGCACTGGCAGACAAGTTGGGATTTTTGTCTTAATATTTTTAATACAATTATAATATAATTATTTATGTTAGGTGCTTTTTTTTCTGATTGCTGTTGTGGTTTTTTGTATAATTGTATCCGTAAGGTTTTAGAGGTCTAAAGAGAAAATTAATTTTAAATTAAAATGTTTATATTATAAAATAACGTTTTATTATAAAAACAAATTTTCCTTTATTCATTTTACAAATGTGTACAGGGTTTGGAAGCAAAACGTCGACTGAATGACTGATTTTAGAAAAAAGTCAATAATTTTGAAATTTTTTTAACCAAACTTTGAGACACGATTTTATGAACATGTTCACTCAATATGTACGCCCTCAACAACAATCACAGCCTCCACACGGTAGCGGAAAGCCTTGCAGGAGTATATGATGAAATTCTTGGACAAGTTGTTCCACTCCATCACAATGGCAGCCTTCCAGGAGTCCACGTTCGTGTGAGGTCTCTGGTTAGTCTCCCTCTCCAAAGTGCCACACACAGAAAAGTCCAACGGGTTCAAATCCGACGAAGATGATGGTCACATGTCCCTAGGCCAAAAATCATCCATGTAGTCGGTGCAAAACTTCTGGCATTTGGGTAATGTGTGTAAGGGTGCACCATCTTCGGTCCGCACATAGTTGTCCTCTGGATAGGTGGCCTTGAGCCATGGAAGTATGGTGAACCTCAGCACCTTGTAGTAGACCTCCTGGCCGATTTTCTCCCCAGCCTTAAAAAAGAACGGAGACATCTTCATGCTGTCGGACGCAAAGATCCCCAGGACAATTGTTTGGGACGGATATTTTGTTCGAAACACCCCTTTGACCTTCTCTGGTGATCCCCTAAGTCAACGGTCGTTCCATCGATTGTAGACCTGGTCCACGGTGAAAATCTTCTCGTCAGAGCAAATTTTTACTGTGGATCCATTTGCCTTGATCCACGCACGAACTCTCTTGTACCTCTGGAGTCTCCTTTCCTTCCAAGTGTCTGTCAACAGGTGGCGTGGGGTCCTTGCGTAAGAGAACAACCCCAAGTCATCCTTTACAATCCTCCTGATCGAGGTTGTGCCCCCCACTTCCTTCTTTCCTTGAGAGCTCTTTTCCATCCTTTTTCATCTTGTACACATTGAAAATTAGGGTCATGGATCACTTCACAATTTTCATAATCTCTGCCACCTCAATTTTTGCATTCAGAAGGTCTGAGAACCTCTGCCTTTTTGCTTCTTGCTCACTCATGATGAAAGATTTCAGAAATGTTTAATATTGTTTACTTATGAAGAAAGAACAGGATACTCAAATATGCAAGAAAAAATCACTAACCAAATTAGCGTTTATTAACAGTCTACATTTTGCTACCGAACACTGTACATATTTTAATTTTTTTAGTGTGGGTGTGCATGTGTGAATAATAAAGGCATAGTTGAGAAAAAAAATCGATAAACCATTCCATAATTTGTCAAAAAAATAGAAAAAATGAAGCTTCATACAGAAAAAGTTATATACCAAAAGTAAAAATGACAACAATTACTTCGTTCATCATCACAAATGAATATTTAAAAATACTCCATCTTTTTATTGGTGATACGTCTATGAGTCCATTTTATGTATGAAAGTTTAAGTTGAATAAAAATAAGAAAGTAACAGCACTTTAGATACACATCCTCCTAAAATTATGAACATATAGTTAAGTATGAAAATATATCCATATATTTAAATATACCATCAAAGTTGTATTTTTTCTCGCCCCAAATGACAAGGCAACTATAAGAAGGCACCAAAAATGTCTTCTTGTAACATATAAGATATTATATAACTTACAAATAATAAACAATATATATATAGTTTTTAAACTATGTATGTAATAAACTCAACTTTTGTAATAAAAAATACACACTGTTTATGAAATTTACAACTCTCTTAGGAATAGATTCGTACCCTTTACACATATTTACATAAAATAAGTGATAAAGTTATCATATAAGTAGCATAACCAAATGAAATATTGTGTGAAACATCTACATTCATACAGCAAAGTAACATTTAAATACAAATTGTTTTCTATTTAATGGGTTTGCTAATAAGTTAATATAAATGTAACCAATCTCTGCTTAGAGTTAATTTTTCAAAGTAATAAATTGACAAATCAGATCTATGTTCTAAATCACTTGCGTCGAAGATCCCCTTTTTTTTGGGGGGGAGGGCCTTATGCTCCCTTAAAAGTTTCTGAAGCCCCCAAAATTTGTATCATATAAGACATATAATTATTTTTTCGGTGTTATCACACACAAAATCAAATATGGTCAAACAAATCAGTCTAAAATTTAGCAAATAGACATATGAAATAATCAAGTATTTTAGTTGATCCTTTAGTGATACAGAAAATACTGTTGATGTACCTTAACAATTTTTGGGAGCACTGGCTTAAAAAAAATAGCATTTATTAATCATTAAATGGTTTACAAATACTGTTTGCATCTGAAGTTATCGATGACCAAATAATTTTGTTTTTAAAAGGATGAGGAAGTTTTATAAAAGAACAACGGTATGGATCGAAAATTTTCATAACATTTATGTTACTCTATTTTAAATATTTTACATAATTATACTTATTTCTTCAGTTAATAAAAATGTGTTTTGTTTATTGATACAGTTATAGATTGTCTGATCCATAATTTCTAAAACATTTTTGATCCTCGTTTATTCTTTTAGAAATTTTTTGTGTCTATAATGAAGTTAATTACTCCAATTAGACATTAAATTTAAAAATAAATAACGTTGAATTTGTTTGTCTGTATATAAGATATATTTCTAATAGTAATATATTATTTTCTATATTTATTGGAATAAAATCAATACTTGAAACAAAATTAAAATGACCATAAATTTTTATTTTACCACGTGAATAGAAAAAAAATTGTTGTTTAATCTTTTGTGATAAATTATATAAGACCCTGATAATAATAAATTTCTATAATATGTTGTAAATAATTGATGTGATTTGGATAAATGTATCAATGTTGAGGAAGAGTTTCAACAACATATATGATCATATAATGACAAAAAAGTTTTCTCCTTAACCTTTTATTAGTGAGAATTATTTTTTACGTAGTTTAGAAACTGGGGTAAAACATTAATCCAAATATACTATTACAGAATAAACACTACACAGTCATAGATCATTTTGCTGTCGTAAAATTTGTTAAATTAATCTTAATAGAAAATTAAATTTGTGGTTATTATCGCTAAAATGTATTAGTTTTTTTTTGAGAAAAACTTATATAAACTTATTATCCAAAATCATTAATTTTGATAAGTTGAGTGTAACATATGGAATAAAAGCGTATGTTACATTAGTATTAACTTATTTACCTGAAAAAAAAAGAAGTAAGAAAATCGAAAATACTTCTTGAATGCGATAAGGATTTAAGGAAACTTAACAAACCTTGCTAAAAAATCTGCTAAATTTACGAATAATTCCTAGAAAATACATTCCCACAACAACAAAAATCTTCATTTATTCTTTAGGATGTTTATAGATCATGCTAAAAAGTTTCATCTATAAAATCTTTTTAAAAAAATTTCATTCAGTTTTATAAAATCTAAAGTTCAGAAAATCCCAGTTCACTAAAAAATGGGCAAATAATTTTTTTTTATAAGTAACCTTCTATTCAAATGCATTTATCTGATTTTCTACACTTAATTAAAGAGAAGATTTGTTCGAAACACATTTTTGACATCATATTATAAATAAATATACTATCCTTCAAAATTAGGTAAGGATAATATGTATACAGGAAGGTCACAAAGAGGAAACATTACCATATATAAATTATGTTTAGACATTTAGGAATGTCATATTCAAATAAAAGTAACATTTACCTTCCAATAACTGGGAAATTATGCACAGTTTGTAAAACAAAACACATTCAACAACAAATATCAATAAATATAATTTTACAATTCATATAGACCTTGTGATAAGCTTAATTCGTTCTTAATAATAAAGTTTCTTGTTTCATGAATAATAGGCATAAATATGTAGGTAGCTATTCAGGCATTCTCCACGGACTTACAAAATAATTTTATTTTCCTAGCTTTATTGAAATTATATAAGGTAAAGTTATCTTTTTTTAAATCTTCTTACAATTTTTTTTTTTTTTTTTTTGGAAATAAATGCATTAGAGGTTCTCTATAAAACAATCATAAATATAATTTTAAAAGTTGATACAGGCTTATATCAAAATTGAAGATGATGTAATTTTCAAGACTTTGATCGAAGACTGTCCTTATAAGGTATTTATTAAACATTAATTGTACTCAAGAAAGGGTCGGGATAATAACTGATCAGTCTACCTTTACCCTTAAATTTGCAAATAAATCTTTTAAAAAAATGAAACTATACATAATAACTTTCTTATATCAAATCACGCTATTATTTAATTAGTTTACACATTGTTTTTAAGTAATTACAAAAGATAATAATCTTTTTCTAAATTTTAGTGTACTTTGATTACATTGTTTTTCCTTGAAGTGTTTCCTTTTACGGGTAAAGAGATGTAAAAAAAGAATTCCAATATTTTGCTTGTAAATGGGAAAAAAAAGTTTTCATTATCTATTTTTGATAAGAAATTTTTAAACAACACATTTGGAAAGATAAAAATTGAGCTCAGATTAAATTATTTTTTTTAAAACTCATTGTCTGTTAGAGTTCAATTTTCAAAATGTTTTATTAAATTTGTCTAATTTTTTCTGTTTAATTTTAGTCGCAAGTTTAACTAGTATATATTATATTTATAATACTAAAATTATGTTGTATGAAATTACTATCGAAAAAAACAAAACAAACTTTAGTGTTATAAAATACTTTGATCAGGATATATCAATGATTTATATATATTTGTGCTAGGGTAGGACGGTACACTAAACTCAAGGTTCGGTACAAACCACGGTAACCCTTCACGCTACGCCGTTCGATAATAGAATTAATGTCGTTTTTTCGATGTTTTATTGTTAAATAATTTATTTTCTTTACAAATAAATTATTCCTAAATATACTTAATTTCTCTAAAAACAAAGGCTTATATATGAAATATACATACTATATTACTATTATTCCTGAATTTATACATTTTTTTTGTTATAAAGATGAGGTTGTCTACATTTTTCAATAACTAACTAGACTAATTAGCTGTCACAGTATGACGAGCTGTCAATTTTTTTCTCCCCTTCTTACAAATGTACCATTATTCTCAAAGTATCGTAAATCTAACATGGAAACATTGGGAAATTTATTTAAATTATCCCCACCATACCAACTGGGATGATTTTTATAATTTTGAATGTCATTATCTCTATTTCTTTTCCTTTTGGATAATGTTTTATTTCTTTTAAGTCAGATTCGTAGGTATCATATCAATATTTAAGGGGTAATAGATATTTCAAACGCAAAATATATGTTCAATTTTGTACAAAATAATAACCAATGCAATTGCTCCGGTTAATTTTTTTACAGGAGTTACCATAAGATTTAAACCTTTTTCAATTTTATATATTGAGTGATGTATTCATAGTAGAGAAAAACACTTTAACTAAATATTTTAGAAATTTTATTCCATTTTTTATAAATTATTCCATATAAATGCCTCCTTTATCGAAAACCTCCCTTAGACATTATTGAAATGCTTCACCTTCTGCATATACTATAGATTTGAGAAATGTCGCCCGTTCAATCTGAATTGAGGCACCGAGTTCTTCCAAAATTAAATATTAAAGAGTTTTTTTCCTCGACTCGAGATATCCCTACAAATAGTAGTCGAGGGGGTTAAGATCTTGACTCAAAGGGGCCACATAGATTTGTCTCAAAAGGAATATTTGCTTCAAGCCACTCTTGGCACTGAACACTGGTATGTATTGGAGATCCATCTTGCTGAAAGGCCACCTTAATCGTTGTAGATGAATTGGTTTTAAACTATGGAACAACTACAGGCTCCATAACATATGAAATGTAGTCACCTTTCTTCATATGGAGGCCCTCCGGAATAAAAACCAAAGGAAGCTTATCTCCTTTACTTGAAATCCCTACCCAAACTAAAAGGGATCGACTATTCACTCGTTTACAATTTTTTTTTGTCTAAAGATACATCTTTTGACGATGAGTCCAAGATTCGGTCGTTTTGGAGGTTGAATTTTTGAACCAGGTGCCATTTCTTCTAATCCCAAAAGTAATTATTTTCTCTCTGTTTTACTTCTTTGAATCCATTTCATCCGTGCATCTTCCGTGAGATTCTGTCCGTAACTAAATAGGTCCTAGGTCCTTATGGATGATTCCATTCATCAAAGTCCTTGACACGTTGATCTCCTTAGCCATTTTTGCCTTTAATTTGTTGGTGTTTCTGTATATCTTTACTTTAACTTCCCGAATCAACTTTAACTTATTCGGGTTCCGAGCAGCCCTTGGGAGTCCACATCTTGGCTTATCATCAATGTTTCAAGTCTCTTGAATGGTTTTGACGTTATATTTTACAGAACAGAGACTGCTTCAAGGTCTCAAAATCTGATAAATTCGAAGGAAGGATTTGCCAGCAGGATGAAGGCTCTCTACTATTTTTCTAAGATGATGCATCTTGACGAATAAAATTATCTTTAATCATCCTATTTTTAAATCAGAAGAGAAAAATTGAACACAGGTTGCATAAAAACCAATCAAATTGCAGGTACTATACTCTACCAGCCAAATCTATGAGGTTTAAGGCTTTTGGACACCCCTGCATATATTTATATATAAAAAAAAACCAAAATTTTATAATATCAGAATATTTAATATGTGATTATCTATATACGTACCATACCAATGGTAAAAACCTACCGAACCATAAGAGTCGTACCGAACCAAACTGCAGTACAACTTTTGCATATATTTATATAATAAAATGTTTTTTACTTATGTACTTTTTTGTGATAAAACTGATTATAAAATGTTGCCTATAACATATGTTATTTCATTAATTAATGCAATTAATGAAAAGTTGGACACAAATTAAATCTTCACTAAAAATAACGTTTCAATGATCAAACCTGTCCAAATGATGTCTTACAGAGTATCTACAAAAATCAAAAGTAATATTTAGTTTTAATTTCACCAATGTAGGGATCACAGATTAAATCTATAAGAATAAACTGATGGGCAATTTCCTTAAAAATGAAAATTATATCATGTACTTGTACTTATATAATAGTTTAATGTTATCAAATGACTGATACTGAAATTTGTTTTATCCCAAACTATGAAAGCCACTATATATACAAAAGTATGTGACTTCATTTCGAATAACTTAATGAATGTCTCCCCTCTGTTTTTTCCCTTAAAAACTGATAAATGTATATCTTTCAAAACAGTCATTTATCAAGTCACTTACTTAAGTCATTATAGTATAAATGATAATGAAGCGGAATGCAGAAATATTCAAAAGAATTTTGAACTCCACCCGCTTTCTAGTGTTAGAGTATTTTTTATTCATATTCACCACACACAAAATAAAAAAATAACAATAATTTTTTCATAATACAGCTTTAAAGGGTTAAAAAATAATAGACACACATTCAATTTATCTATAAATAGGCACAAAAACCAAAATGGTAACATCTTTCAACATGAAGATTTTTGTCCAAGTTTTATACAAGTTGCAAAAAATTATCAACTATTTAAAAAGGTAGGTATTTAGATCATATCAAATTGAGTAATTTATATTACTTTTTTTTTCATATGATGATATGTATGATAATCAAACTTTATTCAGATTATTTGTTGTAATATCGTGTATATCATTAATAATAATATTCACAAAAAGTAAATAAATTAAAATTAAACATAGAAAATGATCATATAGTTACTTTTTTCATATGGAAGATCAACAACCTAGTTTGCGATAAAAAATACAGTAGGTGAATATTTTAATTAATTAAAATAACTTAATTTGAAATTTTTTTGGATTAAGAAAGATAAATAATTGCTTTGAATCATACAGTTGAGCCAAAAAGTATTTGTACCCTTTCATTATTTGCCATATTTATATCAGAAATCTTTCACAATTTAAAAAAATTATATTTTTAGTAATTTTTTTAATAATAATTATAGACTAAAAATCAACTTTTTATGTAAAATATTATTTTGTGCCTCGAAAACATTTTTTCTTGTTTCAAAAGTATTCATACACCTCCATAAAGGTAAAAATAACACACACATTTTCTATTTTTTTTTATAATGGTGAAGTCTGGATACTTCTATAAAGTACTCAAGAAATCAAAAATTTCCTTTAACTATCCTCTAACGTATAAAAGTGTGCTGAACCAATTTCTTGCTTCAGTCTTATTCAACACTCAACATGACCAAGCCCAATGAGTACAGTGAGGACATCCGCCAGCTTGTAGTCATTCACCATAATTAAGTTGACAGCTTCAAATGCATTTCCAATAGGTTTTCCATCCCAAATTTTTTTTTCAAAACATCATCACCAAAATCAAAAGAACTGGACATGTCAAGAATCTTCCTCGACATGGTAGGAAGTCCAAGCTGAGCTCAAAACAAATGAGATTTGTAGTCACAGAGATTTCCAAGAATCCAACAGAAACTATCAATTCCATCCAGCAGAGGTTGAAAGTAACTTAAATTTGGTTGGACGATCAACTGGGCAAAGAGGTTTTGCATAAAAAAGGTTTCTGGGGTTGTTTTATAAGAAAGACTCAACTATTTAAGAGTAGGCACATAAATGACAGGCTAAATTATCCCAATGACCACATTGAGACTCTTGAAATGCATCGTCATCAATCAGCAACGATGTTTAAGCTTGGAAGACATTGGTGTTTCTATCATGACAATTACCCAAGCACACATCCAAAAAAGTTCAAGAATTTTTCAATAGCATAAGGTTAGGGTCATAGACTTACCAGCCCAAAATCTTTACCTTGACCCTATTGAGAATCTATGAACAACATTGAAATATATTATGGATAAGACATCGAATCTCAATGAGCTTTGGAGATTATCTCAAGAAAAGTTGGCCAAAATCGATCCCAGTGTTTGCCTCAATTTGGTAAAGAATTATCCCAAGCGTATTCAATATTTGAAGAAAGCCAGAAGCCACGTCACAACGTATTAAGTAATTTTGCTCTTTGAGTATGAATAATGATGAAGCACCAAAAATAAAATTTTGTTGATTTATTCCAAAAAATGAATTAATCTTATATTTTTCTTTAGTTAAGAGACGTTTTTGATTGACTACGGATATTTTAAATGAGTTTGTAGATTCAACATGAACATTTGATTATGTGTTCTTGTCATTTTTATTTGTAACCTTTGTAATAACAAATATTGCAGTTATTTTAAGCGACATGATTAATCTAATTACACATATTTATCATTTTGGGCTACAAAAACAGTTATTAAACTCTTAAACATACTACCTTTTATCATTGACTTCAATAAATGGAGTCTATCTTTTTATGACTGAATGAACATAACAAATTTAATATTTACATGCTAAAGTAAATTGAAGTATCAACACATTAAAATCATTTTTTGGTAAAATATGTTTAAGTTATTATTTTCATGAGCACTTGCACTATTTATTACTCTAAACTTTGATGTTTTCGTTTATAGAATTAAATAAATTGATATTCAATATCTTTCTATAGTAAGCAAAAGTGTAGAATATTTGTTATTACAACTTATGTAAATCTATCTTTTGACCATGTTTATTTTCATAGTTGTATTTGGCCATTACCTGAAATAAAGCATTTGTTTTCTTATTCTGTCATGGGTTTCATATTCTTGTCATTTAAAAAAATGCTTAATAAACATTTATGAGGCATTGAGCAAAAAAAACAAAAAAACCTACTTAACACAATTAAACTTAATTTATTACTATTGAGGTACAGTTCTACATAAATACTTATCTTTGGTGAACTACATATACAAGCATGTATATATTTGAGTCAAACTTATCAGCATTTTCTGTGTTTGTAATATGAATTATTTTACGTGACCTCATTTCTGCACACACACACACACAAACATATGTAAAAAGATTTCTCTCTCTTTTGTACTCTCCCTTTCAGCAAATGGCTTTCTCCTCTCTTACATCTCCCTTATACATAGATATACAATTTGTATACATAGGTAGATATATCAACCCTTTCACTTTACTATTTCTTCTTTGAAAATCTATACTTACTATATTTGTGTAATTGTCTTGTAAATACATATATAAAAAGTTAAACTATCTCTTGAACTTTACGAATGAATGAATATTCATTATTATGTTTAAATATAGTGTATATAAGAGCGCTTATTGACTCTGAAGCAAAGAAAAAGCTCAGGAGTGTACAACGTACTCAATTTCAAGCCAAGCTTGTCTTTGTTATAATACGCATGTCATTATGTACATATGTGATGGTTTTTGAGATGATGTAGAGAAGGATAAATGGTGGCATTTTGAAACTTGCTAAAGCCCCTTAATATTCCTATACTGAGATGACGTATAATATTTGATCATCATTAATCAATCTGGAGTAACAGATTCATAAGACATGTTAGCCTCTACTAAATTTTACAAATTTCCACCTGATTCCAGAGGTCGATAATTCCTTGGATTAATACACCAATTAAAAAATATCATAAGATATAATATCTCTATTTACTGGTGCGCTTTTGTTGGTTCCCTTTTCCCTGATTCTACCTTGTAGCAAGGCTTTGAGATAGCGTTACATCAAACATGAATAAGTTGACTTCCATGGCGGCCATATCTCTTTTGATTTCATCTCAATAAATATTTTTTTTTAAATGTCGAATGTTACATATATAAAGAGGGTAAGTTTTAATTATCTATTTGGGTGTAACTTTTTTCTAACTGGCAAATAAAAGGGTTGTAAAAAAATTACACCTGAGAAAATTGCCATACATAAAGTTTAAAATAAAAACTACCTCTGCTGCTTCACAGGGCATATATGCATCCATTCTGTATTATGCATTTTCTCGCAAGTGAAAAAATGTCTATTTTTTAGTTCTGTTAAAAATGTATGACTCTTGGTTAAAAAGTGTTCGGAATAGAAATTTTTCACACCATCGGAAAAGTAAAATCACCGTAGTTTTTTTAATGATCATCATATTTGTTATAGAGAAGATAATATGAAGCCAAAATCCTATTCATATATATCTACTCTTGTAAATTATTCTGCACTTTTTTGTGATTTGATTTTCATTTATTTAATTTTCTAAATGGAATAATGTCCAACAGATCACCCTCCACATAAAGATTTGTCAAAAATCATAACAAGGATAAAATGTCTTACGCTAAAGCATTGGTTAAGAGTGAACAAAACATCAATGATGTTAAAAAAAAATGAATTAAACTTATAAACGGGAAACTTTCGTCATCACTTTTACTAAAGTTAATAACGGAAGATTTATAACAACATAACCTTAAATCATGAAACGGTCAATAATTCATCATTGCATTTTGATTTTAAGGAAGAAGAAATTGCTGGAGGACAAACACAGTATTATTATGGATTTGCCTCCATATATACTAATGATTCCACGGATATTCGACTTCGGCTGACATAATTGAAGAAAGAATACAGCACTGATGCGGAAGGACAAATGGGAAATTACAAACTATAAGTATGAAAATTGAAGGGATATAAAATTTTGAAATTGGCAGGAGAAAAAAAATAAAAATTAAGGGAATCAATACATTCTTGGTGTACGGCTTCAATGTCTAAATTGGTCTCAGTTTGGACATGCTCGTGTCAACTGTAGCGAAAAAAGACTGCAAATTAAGGAATGCGAAGCTGTATTATACCAGAAAATTAAGGAAACCAAAGATAATGAAGTATTGAATGGCAAGGAAAAAAAAGGGAATAAAACCAAAAAACCACAGGGAAATAATGGAACAATTATGGTTGAAAACGCAAACGATTTATGCTTGAGACAAAATGATCTTCGGAGCAAAGATTCAAAAAAGAATATTCAACCAATAAAACAGAAGGGAACTATAAATAAAATGAGAACCAGGATATAACATCTTTAGAGGATCAAAATAAAGCTGCTGCAACATCTGCATCAGATTATGGAAAAGGAAATATGAATATTTGAGGGGAATCAGCCACAACCGAAGAAAATGAATTGAATGAGCAGTATGAAAATTGGGACAAGCTCCTTACTACTTTCACTAAGACTGGAGTGGAACAAAGTAGAGAAAAACTGAGAAATTCCTTAAAAAAGAAACTACTAGAAATTCTCTGAGTAATATAAAAAAACAATGTACTGCCGTTTAGATCCAGGTCTGGATTGAATACGAAAAGAAAGATATCTGAATCCCAACCTTCCCCATACACCCGAACATAAACCCCTAAGAAACATAAAATAACATGACCCATCTCAACATTAAAGGGCAACTCCTTACAAGACTTAAGTCGTAAATATCCGTCATTAGATTCATTAAGTTTTTATATTTACCCAATATTATAATACTCTGTGACACTATATGTAATTTTGAGATACATTTTTCAATCCCACAAGATCTTGGAATCTCATTAAGGCACAATGCAATTATTCAGACGCTAGCTTTGAAGTCATTGGACTATATGCACCAAATGTAGATAATCCAAAATGTCAATTCTTTCACACAGACCAACAATAATTGGGGGAGATTTCAACGTAAAGTTGAGAATGAAAAGAGAAACCCCTTGTAAGGGATTTAACCTTCACCCCCGCCAAACAAAAATATTATCCTGAGTTATTAGATCTTTTTTTACTTTGTGGATGTAGGATGTGAGATGGACAATGTTGGGGATACTTCATTCTCAATTTACAAAAATTATAAAGCGGTTTCTTCTAGTATAGATTTATTCTTGACGTAGGGATTCTTAAGTGAGGCGATAAAATCATATATTGTAATTGATGCCCAGCGGTCTGATCACAAGGCTGTCCAGCTAACCCCCTATCGAAGGAAACAAGAAATGGAAAAAAGTGGATACTTAATTCAAATATCAAGGATGATCCTTAAGTCAACGAAAACATTATAAACATAATTCATGATACAACACGGCAAGGATGTATTTCTACTCGTACAATCAATACTCCAAAAATCAAAAATATGTACTGAATGAAGGTATCTATTTTGTCTATAAGAAAGATTGGGCGTCTTAACAATATTGAATTAATTTCTAGAAACTAAATCAAGGTTGAAGAGAAAAAGGTTAAGTTGGATTAAAAATATAAAAACAGGAATCTTATGCACAGAATGAAAATGAATGATTTATATGATCCATCACATTCAAGATTGCAGGTTGTGCGACAAGAAAAAATCAAAAGTAATGTTCAAAATATTTATTTAACAGATAAGAATGACATAGCATCGAATGTTCCGGAGTAATTTTTTAAGAGAGATCGAAATTTTTTACTCCAATACTCCAAGCTATACTCATGTTAAGAATGTACAAAAGAAGTCAAATGCAGAAGATTCATGACCTGCACTGCCTTCTTTTTGTGAAAAATTAAGATGTGGACCTGATGATGATTTTAGAATAGGAGAAGAAGATAAAAACCAAATGGATAAATATTTGACATGCGAAGAAATTAAGAATGCCATAAAAAATGTCAACCTTAATAAATCCCCTGGGCTGTCTGGCTTTACATTTGAATTTTATAAAAATGACCTTGACTTTTTAACTCCAGTTTTGCTTTTTTTTTATGAACAAACGATGTCACTAGGATATTTTCAGAATTTGCATTGGATGGACAGATCGTTCTCACCGCCCATTAACCGTACAAAATTGCATATACAAGATATTTTCATATTTATTGGTGATAGAATAAAGAGTATTTATTAATCGTTTCTATATCCCTCTCAATAAGGCTTTTTGGAGAGAAAACATATAGGTAACGTTCCCTTTGCGGTGCAGACTTTCTAAGAATCTCAATATAACATTTCATTAATGGCACTAGACTTCGCTAAAGCGTTCGACACGGTCTCTCACGAATACATCATTCGTACACTATATAAGAAGGGATTCGGATTATTACAATTCTTAGGTATAGAAATCAGGAAGCTTACTTCATGAATAAGTAGAGGAGTGAGACAAGGTTCAATTTGTTCATCATAGGTACTGACAAAATTATAGAAGATATTCAGAAGGACAAAAAAATAATAAGCTTCTCATCTATTCCAATGCCTCCAAAATGTGTCTGTTATGCTGACGATCTAACATTGGTTTTAAGTGGAAACCCCTTGGACATTATAAGATCAATAAAAAGGGTCACTGTACTTCTAAGAGATTTTTCATACATATCGGGATAAATATTAATGATATAAAGACAGAAATACTGAGTACTTATGAATGTATTATAGGAAAAGGCTGGTCAAGTTCCTGGACTTCAACAGGAATTAAACTACTTGGATCTTGGGTGGGAAATTCAGGCTTCCAGAAAAATAAAAAAGAAATTGTCGGTCGAACTGGACAGGCCAGCTCCTTTTTTATTGACATGAACGTAAATATGTGGGACAAAATTAAAGCATGGAACATTCGCGTCATCCCAACAATAATCCACCTAATGAAGGTCACTCCATATTATGAGAGAACAACAACGACAAAAAAAAAGATATATATTTTACCTTGTTCCAGCTAAAGAAAAAGAAGAATATTTCATATTAGAGGCTACACGGACCAATAAATACGGGAGGTTTATCTGTGTTGATACTCTCAGATATGTGGAAGGTTTTGAATTTTTATTGGATAAGGAAAATGTGGGACGGTGAAGAGTTTTAATGCTGAACATTCAAAATTTTATTAAAGGAAAAATATTTTTATGTGTTAGAAAATCCTTGTACCAGTTATGGGAGAAGATATACATTACACGCTTCCTATACTTAAGCGCATAAAATATCAATGCAAAGAAGCGAGAGATGTGCCCCAAATGCTGGAGTTATCTCTTGGATGGGAGCTACCCATCTAAGAATGTCTGAGCCTCATGGAAGTCAAAACAAACTCTCCAGAAATTACTCCAGATGTCCTGGGTTCAAACCCACTAACAAATAAGATGGCAGAACATAATTTTCGTACAAAATTTGCAAAATTTAGAGGTGTCCAAAGACCTTTAGTACCTTTCCCGATGAGAGTTTCTTTGATGTCTACTTCTGAAATTAAAAGATGTTTTAAATAACCAACCATGCCCCCTTTTCTTGGATTCCTGGAGAGGAGAGAAATAAAAAGATGCGACCCGTAGCATTGAACATATAAAAAACAATATTTGTCATCGTCTGAAAAATGGTTTAAGTCTCGCTTACTTTCAAGACACTGGATGTGGGTACAAAGTTTTATAAGAATCGGAGAGACTTCTGTCCTTTTTTCAATTTAGTTAGTGAAACGACGGATCATCTCTTTTGGTAGAGTGAGATATTAAAGCATCTGTATCGGAAAGTTTCACAGTTTTTGTTGGATAGATTTAAGATCAATACCGGGCGTGATGAGTTTTTGATCATTATAATGGAAAAAGAAGAATATTTTATTAACGCCATCATAACAAAGGCACCGACAATTATGTATGCGAAGAGATTCCAAGGAGACATGAAACTCCGAGAAAAGTAAAAAAATAAAAACTTGTTATCGAATTATACAACAAAGTGTTAAAGTGTTTTTTGCTTTCTCTTTTAAATGATTTTAATTTTTCTGTTTGAATTTTTTTAATGGATTTTTAATTGTTCTATATTGGTTTAATTTCAAAAATCTATCGATATATGCTGTTAAATTTGTTTTATAAATTATAACCTATGTTAGTGTATAAAATGTGTTGTAAATAAAGCTATTCCGTTAGGTCAAGAAAAAAAAATATATATGCATCCATTCTAAAATCGAAACGAAAAAAAAAAAAAAAAAAACAATAGCCTAGAGTTCATTTTGAAGTATTTGGTTATTGAACCTGCTTGTTGTCTTTGCCGTCTCTTTAATTAACCCATGAGGCTAAAATTTATTTTCAAATATTTGAGGTGGCCTAAAAGCCTTGTAAAGTAACGGCAGTTGTTTTAATCTGCTTGGGTGCACTGTCGTAGTTTTAATCAAACCCTGTACCCAGTGTTCAAATTGAAGTATTTGGAGGGGTCCTAATGGCTTCGTCAAGTGGCGGTAGTGATCTTTAACAACCAATTTGCTCGTTGTTAATTTTGAAATACTTGGAGGGCGCCTAAAATCTTTGTGCAAAACAAGTTTTGGGGCGAGGTATTTTGATTTTGATAGTTAATGACTGGAAATTTTCCGAATTGGAATTTTCACTGAATTACCCTTTTTTTTCAGGGCGTTTTTTCTCCAAAGTTTATTTTCTCAATATAAATTTGCTACTGTCAATTTTCTCCAGAGCAATTTTCCGTGCACCAATAAAAAGAAGGTTTTTTGATTCCCATAAATGTCATCATAATTCTACAATTCTTAAGGAGAGAATATCTAAGCATAAATCACAGTACTAATATGTACATGAAAGATGGAGAGTAATACTGAAGATTTGTAAGTGTAAGTAATCATAAAATATAATTATGGATCTACATCACAGCAATTCCTACCAATGTCCTTGCTAGATCTGAAGTGGTATGTTTGCTTATTTCTTTCTTTTCATAGCTGCATGTTGCTATAATAATAATACATCATGATAGCGAATCAGTTCTCCTCCGAAAAGTCTTTAAATTCAAAAGGCTTTCATGCCATTTTTTTAATTTGATTTTATAAATATTGGCACAGCTTAAGATTTACAACTCTATCTCTCTATATAAACTTATCTACATACATACAGTACATATATATATACACTTTTTAGACCTTCTAACTAACTTTTTGTTTTTTTTGAGTAGTGTTGTAATTAAATCCACCTGATGCAATACCAAGATTTTTTTGAGTTAACCCAAAGACAAAAAAAAGGAATACTTTAATATAGATTATGTGCCTATCGTCTTTGGTTTGACAACAAAAACATTAAATTCCATGTGCTCAAACTGATCTATTCAAATGTTGATATTTAAAATTATTTGGGTGAAAAAGGTGTAATTAATAGTTAAACATGACCCTTTTCCTCTTAATTAGAGGCAATTCACAAAGTACGTATGCAATGTTTTCCTCCTCTGCCCCCAAGCTCACATTTAGTACGCCACTTCAAAACCCTTCCCTAACCTCCTTCCTCCATACTTACATTTTAGATAGCCTCTAATAGAAGTTGGCATCAGTACTTCAAAAGGACAATTTTTAATTCATTTTTGGATACTTTCATTTCAGAAATGAGTACTAGGTTCTCCAAGCCATTAAATTATGTCCTATTTAGTCTTTTTGAGCTGTTCTCAGAAGATTTGTTCGACAACTCTTTGCTCTCCGATTTGGCCCCTTACTGCCCTTACGCCAACCCCCTCGAATATAACTTCTGTTTGCGTGCCAAGAGGAAGGCCTGCCTTAACTCCTGCCAACATCAAGGCCCTCCAAGCCACTGTTAGCCACCACTTAGATGCTATGACAGATGACTACGTCCCCAGTGAGTGTCATGCCTTCCGCCACCGCCTGGAAATCATTATTGATAGTAAGGGTGGCTACATTAATTATTGAGAGAGCTGAGATAGACATTTACTTAAAGTTTGATTTGATTAAAACTCTATTTTTAATTAAAAGTGTTTAAGTGTGAAGTTTAAATTCAAAGTGTTTAAGTGTGAAGTTTAAATTCAAAGTGTTGAGTTTTGTATGGACCACTCGGTATATGAATAAACATAATTTTCCCCTCTTATCTTAGTATTTCCTAATTGTATTCATATTTTTTTAGTGAGTTTCTTTACTAATTTTTTGAATTGAATCTTCCTATTTTTTGGAGTTTGCTATAGCCTCCCTAATCTTCCGTCTGGTTGCACCCCTGATAAATACGTAGGTAAATAAATGAAAAACTTTCCTTATCCCTAGAACCGAGAACTAGTACATCCTCTACCCTCTTCAATCACTTTAACCTTTGTAATTGGAGATTCAAATAAAGATGATGAACAATAAGATGAAAATGATAATGACAACTTGGTGGTCAACTTGGTCATATACTCCAGTTGTTAATTATGTCTTCATCAGATTAAGTTTCTTTATGTTTTTACTATTACATAAAATGAGGAAGGAATGAAAAAGGAAGAAGTTTAGTTTGATTATTATTAATGAGTCTTTGACCCAGATTTAGTTCTGTGCTCCTAAGAAAAAGAAGAGGAAACTTTTGTTCGATAAACAATTATTTGTAGATATGAATGAACATAGTATGTATTTATACTGACTTGAGTGGTGTTAAAAGTACTCGTTAGATACTTTATCAAATTATTATAAGAGTTTGTTTCTTCTTTACTTATGTAGTTATCTACCCTCTTTTATGAGTATATTTTAAAGTATGTTGTATATAATGTTCATACATATGGAAGCTACATCTAGATATTTTTACGTATCAAAAAATTTAGGAGTGAGAAGAGGTTTTCATAATTAGAAATGAACCTCACGTTCTTCCTTCCCTCCATCCCAGTATTTATTTTATTTTAAAACAATTTTTTTCTTACATATACAATAGCATTGATCCAATTACATCAGTTATTTTAAATGATCGGGAAAACATGGGAATTTCGAACCCTTAAAGTGTTTATTAGTTAAGAAAAATGGTTGTGTTTAGCATTGAATGATAAACTTGATACTTACAGGGTGGTCCATTGAAATCTGAACACTTACTAATTCAATATAATAAAGGATGGGAGATTGAAATTAATTTATATTTCTGCATATTAAAGTAAAAACAATAAGTTTCAAAACAAAACAAACCTGAACTCTTTAGCTTACAAATAAGTCGAGAAAATGATTGACGAATTTACATTCGCATACTCTATTCAGTTGGATGTCTCTAGGATCATTGTCTACACCGTCAGTAATTCTGAAAAGTTGGAGAGGAAGAATGTCTGTCGAAAAAGCCAAACTAGACTCGGAAGAGTTAAAGAAGGAAACCCAAGGCAATTCCCGCAAGTCCATGAGGGCCAATGCAAGAGTTCTCAGGGTTTCACACAGGACTTTACAGATAACGAATAAAAAAGTGAGTTGGAAGATCCTTGTTAGGGTGGAGAGACCACTTTGGCACCAACAGTGTAAGAAATCCATCTCTTACTTTGCAAGACTCTATTAATTTAGTCTTTTGAACTATTTGTTGACACTTTTGGCCCCTTACAGCCCTGATGCCAACCCCATCCACCACAACTTTTTGAGTTCATGTCGACAAGAAGGCCTGTAGTGTCTGTCGTCCAGACACTGAGGTCGTCAAAGCCACTGTCAGCCAGCAATGTAACACCATGACAAAAGACTTCATCGGCAGCAGATGCCAAGCATAGCATGGAAGCTATCTGTGTCAGTGGTGGGGGGGGGGGGGCGCTTGTTTTAGGTAGTAACAAACAAAGAATCCCTTTATTTGCAATTTGGAAAAGAGCAAGGGTTGCCATGTCTAGTTTTGTTCTTATACGTGTACTACAATTAGGTGTACAACGTGTTGTGTCGGTCCTGATTTAGGATGTAAGACTGCAGTCCCATTCATTTCAGTCTTGCATACCAGTACTAAAACTTCATTGTAAGTAATAAGATTGTGAGTAAGTTTGATGACGTTACTTAGCTTTATTTATTCTATATTTAATTAGTCCTACCCCAAACAAAAGCTCAACGTGTTAATTACATTTAAACATATTTTTTAGTCAAACAAGTATCAAAATAGCAATACTAATTTAGTACCCAAACCAGTACAAAATTATTGGTATCGTGGCAATTTTACTATTTTCTGAGTGTTCAAAAAGTATGGGAATTTTATTAAAATTAAAATTGAGAAGTTTCATAGGCAATTTTTTAAAAAACCGGTTTGAACTTTTTGAGTAATAGTTTTAGATGTGAGGTGAGCTGTTTAGGTTAGGTTAAATACTTTTAGATTTTAGGGACTTACCACTCGTAATTTTTACTGCTTTTGATACTGTGGAAATGGAAATAGTTTTTTCTTAGCAAGTTTACTATTTTTCATTCTTGTATTGGTTTCCAAGGCCTCTACGGCAGCTGCTGGTATAAGTTTGGTTTGATGTTTGTCTTCATTATTATATGTAGCTTCATGTAATTTTGTGAACCTCCAGACCATCTAGTTAATGACTAAGATCATGTCCATGATGACTGGAACAGACTAGAACAACAGGCTCCTTTCCATAGGACTCCATCTTTCACTTAACCGTTATGTGGTATTTACTTTTTAGATACATTCCTTTCCTTGCGGACAAAATTACCCAGTATTAACTATTTTCTATAAAAAATTGTATTTATTTTAAATTCAAGATAAATTTTATTTTATAAGATGAATTAACAATATAATAACTAAAATTAACTTGGAAGTCTTTCAATGGTATTTTAGCTCTCAAAAATGCACACTCTGCGTCCCATAAACTAGGAGTAATCTCACCACAAGATCAATAGACAACTGCCAATGCCCAATATAAGCTAGAAGATCAGTCTTATAAAGAGTAGTTCAATTCTTGCACTTCTTGTAAAATCGAAAAATATGATTCGTTTAATATTTGGAGTGATAAATAGGCAAAATGTTCAAAAGGTGTACTTTGAATTAGCTATGTATATCTTTTGGTCTCAGAACTAATTGTTATGATTGTAATTCCTACCCTCGTTTATATTTTTTGCTTAGGGAAGAATTCAATATTAACAAAAAAGAGCACTATAGTTTATATTATCTATAGGGTTTTAAATCCTAAGCAAGTTTTGTTGTTGTTGGTAACTTGAACATTGTTTTTTTTTTCTTTTCTAAAGCTGTTTTCATTATTCTTGATTTCCTAAGGAGAAAATATCTAAGTATAAAGTGTAATCAGGAGTGTGTCTGGTTATGTACCACTGATTAGCTATTAGAGTCAGAGTAGAATTGAGGATCAATTAACATATGCCTATATCATTGCTAGATACGCAGTGAGACTTGTGTTTATTTCCTTCAGCTCATAACTGCTCGCAGTAAATTCTATCACAGCTAAGCTTGCTTTACCCCTAAACATTCCTCAAATGCTAAAGATAACAATGTTGATTTTCAGTCTCATTTTGTTTACATACCGAAAATGTTTACAATTTACAACTCTTGTGATATCCTTCAGAAGATATTTTGTCTCTCAATGTTACCCTATTTTTTAAAACATTCTTTCAGGCGGATTTTTGACGCGTATTCACATACTGGATTATTACAAATAGTGCACGAAGGGAGTTTTTTTTATAGATGAAGTTGGTGGGTCCGGCTTTTTGAACTACTTAATCCGAGTAGACTTGCAGCAAAAAAATTAAAAAATTAACTGATAACGAACTTATTTTTGATGGAGCTGGAGATTCTATAATTGTGAATAAACCACCTGACTGATTTGCTAAAAGTCTACTTGCGCATTAAAAGAGTCCAGTTATCTCTTTTCACAAAAAAATATAGAGAGATTTGGAACCACTGTCATTCAACACTTTACAGGTAGATATTCCCTCCTCAAGAATGAAAGAACGATCATAATAGCTTTAGAAAATTAAAAAAAAACTTGTCCATGATTGTTAGAAGTAGTGTTTAGGTATAGGTGAAATGAATTATGATGAAATAAAATGTTTTTTAATTATATGAACGTCAATATACGAGGTTACGTTGTAATTGATTTATTTTTACTTTTTTTCTTTTTCCTATATCCTCAAGAATAAGATATAACATAGTAAATATTTTTTTAACTGCATTAAATGATCATACATACGACCACTCTTCAGTTTGCAAACATAATAAACAGAAACAAGGTACATTCATAAGTCTTTCTTTTTTGTACCCCGCCAGGCAGATTTGAAAAAAGATTATTTTAATTTATGTTCCTCCCTACGTCCGATGGTTGGTAATATATATATAGAGTCCTTCCTTTATATATCTAAAATTTGTACTTAATCTGTTACAAAATTTGGCTGTTTTTCAGTCTTTTCCTATTAAAAATAGTGTCTCTGATATACCTTATCTCAAGATATCTTAGTTACAACATCAAAAAGTGTTGCACCCGTCTGAGCCAATATTTTTACAATTCTAAAAATAAGTGAAGAGAGTGTGCAAAAAAACTTCCAAGTATTTTGTCCTTAAATAAGTCATTAAATATTTCTGCAGGAACTAACTAAAATAATCAATCCTTTAAAAGGATTGATTATTTTAGTTGAATGAAAAATGTTCTTGCAGGAGAATCAAAGACGACTGGTAATCCATATATTTCACTCTCAAGTACCTCCCTCCAAATATATATATATATATATTTCTTTATTGTTGGTGTATGCATTTAAAATGGGGATCAAATTGACATGACGAATCGGGATAGAATGGATATACATAAAATTATAAAATTGGATCCCCAGGGTCAGACCAACAGAAGATGATCAATTTAGAGGATACATCTTAAAATTCGCCTTCTACACCAATGCCTCAAACAGCAAGGGTATAAAGATGTCCTCCTTCACCATTCGGCTATATATAAAGTTTCTAGGATTCCAGAACTACGTAAGGTCTTACAAATACCTTTTAACTATCAAGAAAAAATTAGAGAGCTGCAATGCAATTTTTTACTTTTTTGAGGCAAAATTGTTAAATTCTGAAAAAAATATCCAAAAGAAATAATTTCACTTTTGATCAACATCACAACTGCCAAAATTAAATAATTATTTATGAATAAATATGGTTCTTTACACGACCTTATCACTAAGAAACAATAGGCAAAATCAATATAAATACGAGTACAGTACTTATATATACATATGTATGTTTTGTCTTATTTTTATAAAAGCTTCATATGTATTTTTGGTCTAAAAAACCTTATGGAATCAAGACAAGACAAAAACACCCAGAAAATTTTAAATATTATGTTTTATTTTTCTCTTTTACTTGCCTTGTTATTTTTAGAGAACCTCTTTGACTAAAATAAAGTTAGATCCACACAAAAAAGAAAGTAGCAATTTTTTACTCAATTGTTTGTAAAAAGTAAATAATTTAATATATGTAGGTATACCTTAACTAAGATATAAGCTTCCTATCTTTTTTCTTTTGGTTTTGAAGAAAAAAAACATGTTATATTAGAAGTTTATTATTTTTTGCTTATCAAGCTTAATTTATAGATCTAGTTATATATATATCTATATTTGATGAACAACTCATAAATGAGACTTGAAGGCTATTGATTTTATTTTTTATATCCAGTGTTTTTATTGTATTTAATTGTGATAAATGTCGAATTTAAACACAAATCAGGATATCAATGGATTGAGTATTATGAGAGAGACAACATCATATTTTGTTAACATATAGAAAAGACACAATAAAATTGAATGTAGACTATAAAAGTAATCACCAGTGGCTGTTATAAATTAGTTAATATATGTAGTTACTATTTTGACCTTTTTTTCCTAAAGTTAATGTTATTAACTAACCTTATAAAACATCTTGCTTGAGACTACTTTTTCAAGTGATTGAACACGATTTCCCTAATTTCCAAACAAATGTTGTCTCAATCTCGAACATTCAAATAATTGTCCATGTTATTCAGAAAAAAAAAAAAAAATAGACTTTAGGTTTTGTTTCACTCTTGATACCAAAAAAATATAAATATTTAGGAAGTGCAGACACAAAAAAGTAAGACTATGTGTTACATTGATTCCAGTGATTGAATTGTGAAAAATTAAATTCATTTTCTGAATTAATGTAAGCTATTAATTAAATTTAACGTTTTACTAGATAAAGGAGAAAAAAACTTTTGGTAGATATACATTGTTTATGAATACAAAACATAGATCTGTTATATACTCTATTTAATTGTACATTGGGCTAACTTAATTTACCTTTTTTTTAAATTATATAATCTGCCAAATGCATAAAATTGTACTGTTGGTTAAAATTACGAAAAATAAATTAACAAAAAATAGAGTTTTCTCCAGTTATTTGATAACGCATGAAAGATTTAAAAGTTACTAAATTATGGGAAAAGTCCCATTTATACAATAAAAGTATGAAATATGTTATAGTTTGAAAGTCCATTGAGTGCAGAAAGATTAAGGCTCTTATGTTCAGAAGGAGGAGTCCTTTTCGATCTGCACGCGTAAATTATGGCGAGAGTCTTTTCTTTTATCGCCTCTACTTTAAAGTCGTTTCCTCCTTTAATTGTACAACGAATGCGTCAATCTGACGCCTTGGGACTTATACCAAACCTATTGGTAATGATACTCTCCACCATCGATAATAAAGATCTCATTTTAATTATTTATTTAAGTCATATGTATTTCAAATAAACTAATCCCAACATTAGAAAATAAATGATCAATTAGACTTAATAAAACGTAACATCGTCAACATCCCATCACAAATTGCTACTAAAAAAATTCAAAATCTAATTATTTATAATCCGTTATTAAAACTTTAAAATTCTTAATTTTATTTTTGTATTCATAGATGTTATAAATCTTAGGTAAGAAATTAACGTTGTCCATTTTCTGTAATTTTTTTCCTAAATATGGAGGTTCCTCTCAACCAATTTTTCTATTTGTATTTGAATTGGAGCCTAGAAGCATCTGGTAAAGGCTATTATTTCTTCAATTTTGCTGATAATCGTTTCTTTATTTAGAGGATTGATAGAAATTGGGATAGTTCCTATGAGGCAGTTAACTTCTGTTATCATGGCTTTTAGGCTTTTATCTATTCAACTGAAGAATTGCATTACTGGCCTTACTTTAAGACAACATTACTGTAAATGTTACAAAACTTCAATACTGTTTTGATTAAAGGAGTATTTTTGTTTCTTCCTTCAGTGCTCGGTTTTTTTACTGAATAGAAACGATGTTGTAATTCCATAACGCATCCACTTCTTAAATTCATAAAATATACGTTGCACTAACTTTGTTTTTATTTATTAAGATATACTTAATCTTCTTAATTTAGAATTAACAATCTCATTCGTTTATTTTTTACCTTTAATGAGATACTCTGGCAAATGTGATTTTTATTGATGTTTTTCAATTCAATGTAAAAAGACGTCAGTTGTTCTATTACTGCTTTTTTGATAATTTTGTAAGAATATTCACTGTATAATTTAATTGAACTATTCGGTAACAAGGCTTCCATCTCCACTTTCTTTATTCTTCCACAGCTTTATGAATGTTGTCTCCAGTTACGAGCCTGTAATATAGGATAATTCTGCAGAAGCATTAAAACTACTTTCATGTAAACTAATTCTGAATTTAGATTGATATTCTGCTTTAATGTATGTCTTTGTTTTCTCTGATTATCTATAATCAGACCAGATTTAAGGTTAACCAAAAATGGCAAATAATTGGGCGGGAGCAAGAAAATTCAATTCAATTTTAGCCCTATTTTTTGTATGGAAAAGCATCTTTAAAGCACTTTGAAAAAATTAATATTAAGTATCAGGCAAAAAAAAAAAAACAATTCTACCCCAAAAATTACTTTTTTAACCTTAAATATATATTATTTAATCTATTTTTAAAGTGATACGAAGAAACTTGCAAATGTAGTGATTATTAAAGCCTTTTTATGCCTAAAGCAATACCAATATAACATTTTAAATTAATAAAATGCAGTTTTTGACATATAATAGGTCAAAGGTAACAAAAAAGTCAATTTCTTCAAAAATTTTATTTTAGTGTGTACTAGGGTGTCCAATTTTTAGGGTGACCTGTCAATTGATCTTTATGGTTTTTTAATAAAAAAATAATTTTTGTAATATTACAAGTTTTAAAGGCGTTTTTTGATCTCTTAAATTTGAAAATGACTTTTTGAAAGACATGTACTATTTGTAAAGGGACACAGAAGTTTCAATTTTAAAGATATGTTGCTAAATTTTAAAATCTTAGTTAAAGTTCTTTCTCTTAAGTTATTTATAAAATATAATCCTTAGTTTTTATTTATAAATACAAACAATTGTAGCCCAACAGAATACTTCGCATACTCAAAATATCAGAAGCACTGTACCACAACGAGTATTTGTAAGATCACTAATTTATATTTTTGGATTGATGTAGCATTGGAAGTAAATTGCTCAATTTAAAAAAAAAATATTAAATATGCCGTATAATTCAGAATGATTGATTGGTTCCAATTTATTTTTGTTCATCTTGTAATTTCCAGGTCAAAAATAATAGTATCAACCCAAAATTGCTATTCCTTTATAGTTTCAACTTCGTTAACGATCACCATTACTTTTGCTAAGAAATCCTTTATTACAATTCTGAATTTCTTTTGGTTAGGCATGATAAATTTTCTGATCATATTCGAATCCTCAAATCCAACGTAATATGTCTTTTGTCGATGGAATAATTGGTTATTTTGAAAAGAAGAACTGCTTTTACAATTATGTTTGAATTAAATGAAAGGCTGGCTGTTTTGGAAATATCTTTCATCTCTTGAGTACTCAATATTTTCAAATTAATTTAAAATTCCTTCATATTAAGTTACTAATTTATAACATCATATATTTATGGATGATGCTGATCGTAGGAAAGTACAGTGGTTTTGTTTGTTTGAGTATTCGAAGAAATGGAAATTTAATGAAACCTTGGAAGTTCGATGACATAACTATAAAATTTAAAATTCTGTGTCCCATTAAAAATACAGTTATCAATTATCCTTCTGCAAATATACAGTAAAATTTTGGTTGACATGTCAAGGAATCCCTCGTTTGAGTGGAACAGGACAATTAAAGATACCAAACATATAAAAAGCTTATGAGGAGAACTAATCCTACCAACGATATTACTACGGCTGATTTTAATTTTTTTCATCAAAATACTACAAAGATATGTAGTCGCTGGAACAGTTGGTTTAAAATTTAATTTTCGCATTTTTATAAATTAACCCCCCTCCTAATAATCTACTAAGGCTAGTCCTTAAGATAATAATGTTTTTATGTTAATTTAACGTGCATTTTAGGCGTGCAGAAGGGACATACACACATTTTTTGAAGTACAATTATACTTTTGTAGTACTGTGTTCTAGTTTACTTTGTATTTATAGGAAAAGGCGTTATTATTTAAAAATGGTCTTAACTAATGTTGTTATATATTTTAGACGTGCATTCTTTTCTTTTTTTAAAATGAAAATGAATTTACTTAAAAAAACCAATCAGAAAAGCCAATGAGAGCCATAAAAAAGCAATATTTTAGAAAAACAATTCTCTATAAAAACTTTACCTTTTCATTACTAGTACGTAAAATTTCAATGTACAAGGGACGCATAGATTTCAATTAATTAAATTAAAAGGAAATGACTTGTATTAATATGTACTTAATTGCATGACTACTATTTTTTATCAGAGTGTTTTTATGTGGTACGATATCACTAATTTCCTTTCCCTACACTAAATGACTAAAAATTGCTAATTCATGAACGTTGCACTTTTTTGTGTAAAGTCCTTATACACAAAACTTGCACATTAATAATATTTTTAATGTGTGATGTACAAAAAATGTGAGATAGCAATTTTTAAATGTAATTGGAAAAAATTATTAGGGTTTCCGATTTTTTGTATAATGGATGAATCTTGTGGTTGCTGTTTTTGTTGTTAATCGTACATATTTTTTTCTTCCTTAAAAAATCAATTTTTTTAGTACAGGATCTTATTTCAAAAAGTCGTCATCTTTATCAGCTTTAAAAATACTCAGATAGTTTTATAATACTACATGATTGTAGTTTGTTTGTCCAAAATAGCCAAATGACTCATACTCTTATCAAAAATACAATTTGATGAAAATTTATAGAGATGCAAATATTTCTACTTATCTAAACTATCAAAATATACACTATAACACTATACGACCACATAACTACCTTTTCCTAACGGCAATAACACACGTTTTGTTACTCAATTTTTATTATTTCGTTTTTCAGAATGATAGTACACAGTATTTTTTTTACAGTTTTTAAAATCATATCAAATAGGTAAGGTACGCCATTGTCCTATACGTAATAAACTGAACTTTGTAATTTTAATTTTTCTATGTATTTCTTGCTCTTTAAATTATTATTCAATAAAAAATTTTAGAGGGATAGTTATTTAGCGAAAAAAATACAATAACCTTTTTTACAAAATATCTTATTTTTCCATTAGTGGGTTAGGTAATTAGTAATTTGCTATTTTTCATAAGTCTTAAAAATGTTGGCTTTCCTATATAAATCCGGTTTTGAATGAACAAATTAGAAAATTGGACTAATTTAGAATTATTGCATGACACCAAAAGGGATAGCATCCATTTTTGGTCTGTAACATAATTATTAGTGGAGTTTTGAGATCCAATCATTTGGTGCATTACAAATTATGAAAATTAATATGAAAAATCTTTTTTTTTTGTATATAAAAAATTGAAGTAATTAACTGATGTTAAAATATCTATCCAATAATAGCTCAATCGGTGAATTTCAATGATTTAAATTTTATAAAAGTTTCTGTCCAACTCTTTTTTTTTAAAATATGTTCGATGGCAAATGCACACATTACACACTTCTCCAACACATGATAGCAAGTAACTGCATTTCCTCTCAAGAATGAAACCACTAGCTCTTTGTTATTAATTCCACAGCCTCATTACCACGCATTATTTACAAGGAATTTTTGTTGTGGCAACCTACATAATGAATATTTTATATGCCTTTAAAGTAAATTGTACGAAGGCGTCTGCAGGAGGTGCACTTGAGAGGTTATGCCCCCCCCATCCCCAAATAAAGTACGTTTTGCTAAATTTTCGTCATTTGGGAAAGTTATACAGCAGAGCAAAAAATCATTTTCTTTTTGAATATCTATATATTTTTTAATATTTGAAAAAATATAATACCATTTGAAATTTAATTTTTCAAATTTTTTGTAAATAATAACGGATTTCTTTTTAACCAGTATTTATTCTGGTGCTCAATTACAAATTTTTAATATTTTTTTCCAAAAAGTTTAATAATTGAAATCTAATTCGTGAAATTTTTTAAATTTTTCTCCAATTTTTTTTTTTTTTTTTTGAATATTTTGGATTTTCGAAATTAATTTTTCTGGAAACTTAATTTTTTGTATAAAGCTATGATTTTTCTATTTGGTTTTTGAAAAAAATTTAATTTTGGAATTGTTTTTCAAAAATTTCCAAAAACAAACCCTCTCCATCTCCCATTTAAAAATTCTGCAGACACCCCAGTTTTCCCTTTTCAAAATCCAATACATGTTATGTACAACCAAATGTGCCTTGATTTCGTTTAACTTTATTATTCTCAAAAATTTGTATATCTATATATAAAATATTCAAAGGGATTTTTTTTTAATTTATTGCATAATTCTTTTCAAGATGAATTTTCAAAAATAAATGAATGAAATATTAATTATTTTATGCGTATACATACAACTTTTTTTTTTCTTAAATCTTGGAAATAGTGATTTAAAGGAAGCCAATTTATTTATGTTGAAATAATTATGTATTTGAGATGTATCTTTTCTGGGAGTTTTAGTCTGAAATAATATCTGAAAAAGAGAGTCATATTTGTATTTTTTTAAAGTAGAACGAACGGGATAATAAGAAAAAAAAAGAGTCTTTTTCTGTCTATTCAAGCAGAAATGAATTATTATTTATGCCAAATTTAACAGAAATATAGTCGTGTTTGAAAAATATAAAAAGTTACCTATGTATGTATAACTCCCATAAAATATGTAAGTCTTCATATTTTTTTTTGTTCCCGAGATATAGAAATTAGAGAAGAAAATGGTCAAAAGGAATTCCAAACGAATGAACAGTTTTTTTAGAAGAAAATCAAATAAGCAGTGCTTAGACTTAACGGTTGAAATCTACAGACATATTATGTAAATAATATTGAGATGAATAGAGTTTGCATGGTGCTATGAGAAGAAGAAAAGGTAGGAGCGTCTTTTGAAGGTCATTTCTATTTGTCTATATTTTTTCTACCTATATACATTAGATACATCAGAATAAAAAACGTCCCATAAACCAGTCAACAAAAAAATACATTAATGACAAAATTAAGTTATTTAAAAAGTTAAAGATTATATGACACGCCTTTCCATTGTCAACCTATGTATGTACAGTGTGTGACAAATAATCATGCAGTTGGATTAAACTGGTTTAGAGCTCGTACACCTTATTTTAAACTATTTTAAGTTAGATGAACTTCTTGTATAATCCAATGAAATTAATTTTTTAAATAGCAACATTCGTATAACGATGTTGAACGACGATGGAGGTATAAAGAAAAAGGATTTCCGACTTGCTCAACGCCAATGTTAAGGTGGCAGAATTTGTCAGAATCATCCGCTACTCGGAAAGGCTTGTCTTCAATGTGAAGAAGCTGAAATGCATCACACGGATTCCTGGCAGCGGTGGGCTCAACAAAATTTGGTGTCCAGCCTTTTTAGACTCTGTGAAGGAGAAGGTAGACTTGATCCGGATGAAGAGCATGGCAAAGATGGCCAAGTACCTCCAAGTCTCTGGAAAGACGCTTAGGAGGACCCAAAGGAATTGGGAGTCGTTTCTTACGTTAGAAGGTGACGTCAGCTGTTGATGGATGTGACGAAGGCGAGGAGGATCGAGAAAGGGAGGAAACTACTCAGTGGGTTAAAGAAGGATCGACCACAGTTTTTTCTGACGAGAAGATTTAGAACGTTGAACAGACGAGGAACGCTCAGAAGGAATGGTAAATCATTTACATCATCAATGAGGTCCCAGCCATTAACTTGACAAAAGCAACTTCAGTCAAGACATTAAGATTGTTGTGCAACGACAGGAAGAGGATGAAGCCTCACTGGCTCAAAAAGGGACTCAAGTTAGGCACACAGGAGTAACTCAACCTTATGAAGAACGTGGAGAAACTGTGGCTGGATGAGAACAATCCAGAAGAATTGTTCCCTGTCGTACAATTCCAAAAAGACACAAGATTAGTAAAAGAAGAACCTAGCCAATATCTGGCTGTGGGAGATGTGTCCCTAACCTCGCCATACCTGAACTCCCTTGACTATGGGGTGTAGGGTACAAATGAGAGGGAGGCTTGTGCGACCTCTCCCTTCAATGTGGAGTCCCTGTAGGCTGCGGTTGACAAGGAGTGGGAGAACATGACTTTGTGAGGAATCCTGCTTGGCTTTCCGCCCCAGAATTGGGACCATGCTGGCGGCCAAAAAATATCATTTAGAGAAATGATATAGCTGATGATATGCCAATTAACCAGTAAAAATTTCTATTCTCTGCCTCTTTTATTTTTTAAAAATCCTGGCAAAATTGTACACGAGAATCAATTACAGCACGATTTGCTGCCACACACTGTTCATTGTTGATTCATTATTTTTATTATGTCTAGATGTTCAAGTCTAGAAATACAAGGGTTTTTATAAGACGGGTATCTACATAGAGAAAAAGGAGACACTCACCTTATACGTAAAGCTGAGCAATATTTAAGGGATGCTCAATGAATGACACTTTTGACTAACAATTATTTTGTTACTAATGGTGGTACCCGGGATTCCCAGAGTTATTAGATGTTGACAAATATACTCATTTTGCTTTAATAATAATGAAAATAACTCCCCAACAAATCCTAGGTGGGCCTCTCTGTTTTTTATGAGCACACTCACATCTTTACTCAATCAATGCTGCAACCTTCTCTTCTCAAGATTAAAAAAATAATACTATGATATAATGTTCCAGGGATTACTTTAACTTGGTGCTCAGAAAGTAATCGAAAGTAATATTCATTTTTTTTTAAATATATAAATAAAGTATTTCCTTTTTTAATGACTTGAACAATGTAAATGTAAAGGAAATCCATTTGATTCTTCTATGTTTTTCTTTCTCTAAATTAGTTGTTGTTGCATCATTTATGTAAACTTAAATAAATAGGACCTATATGTATTATGTAATCTGCATTTCTTATGGTGATTACATTACAATAAAAAAAAAATACATTTCTCGTTGAAAGTAAGTTTTTTTTTGTGTGTGCGTGCTTAAACTTTTCATGCATATAAGTTAAACTTCTATGAATGAATTTCACGGATGAGTTATTTGTTATTTTCTTGATAGTAATAGATATGTTGTGAGTAAATAACGTTTATCTTTTAAATTCATTTTAAAATTTGCCAAAAGCTCTCTCTCTTTCATTCTCTTTTTATAATATACATTTCTTTATATATATAGGGATAAAAGAAAAAGTAAGAAATAAAGAAAAGTTTTTGTACATTTAAAGAAACTTCTTAATTTCGTTCAGTTATAGGGGAAAATAAGGTCCCTTTAGGCATTTATATTTGTTTTTAAAGACTCTTTTGTCAAATTTGAGTTGTATCTATGTGTGTTGAAAGACTAACAGGGATTTTAGTGATACAACAGCTTTTAAATAAGTTTAAAAAACAGTATTTAAAAGTACAGAAGTATATCTTATAGAGTTTGCATACTTTTATGAAACCTTATTCCACTCTTTTTTTTTTCTGCTTAAGGAATGAGTAATGGAAAATATAGAAAAATATACACAAAATAGTCATATCATTTTGTACAGAAAATATATTTATACTTTAGTGAAAGGCAATGCTAAATCAGCATGATGTGTGGTATTTTGTCCTTACAAAAAGACTTTGTACCATTATGCTTGTGAATATGCATTTATTAAAAAAATATAAGGGACATGATTTGTTAATCCATGTACATACACTATTCACATTCATTTATAAATGAGTCCTTTGTTTTTTAGACTGCAAAGTCATTTTATCAGTTCTTAAAAAACAAAATAAACAGAATTCACGCTGAACAAATATCTTTAGCACATTTCAATTAACGAATAGAAGGAAAGGGCATGAGTCCCTACAAATAATTGCATCACTCCCTCCATTGAAATATAACAGAATTCTTTTTAGTTAAATTCATGTGTATTTTATCCTTAAATAAATTGCCTTGATAAATAATGTTTCAAGTGTTCGACTACACGTTTCTTTATCCGAGATTCACTAATACAAGGACGGCTTCTAAACACAGTGGTTGTCACCTACACGGAGTGGGGACTCAAAACTTGTAATGGCATGACTAAATTAAGAAAAAACGGGATTTTTATTAAATCAACAAAAGAACACTACAAACCAATTTGTAATATGTTTACTCACGATATATAGTTATATTTTGTATTGAATAAGCCTTCCATCACAATCAATGCCTGTTACAACACGCTGGTGAATATATTCACAGCTCTGGACAATAAAGACTTTGTCTATGGCGTAACACTCTGTCAAAATGCCAGCTCAGAGCGAATCCAAATTTAGATAAAATGTGTAATTGACTTTTTTTGATGTTGTAAGAAGTCCAGATGGAGATTTTAACGTTCCTTGTAGCCTTATCCGCACTGACACCAGTTCAGAGAAGATTGCATATATGTTTTTGTCGTTGCGTTGACATTTTTATACTTAGAGACTTGGGATAAAAAAAAAACACCTTGGATATTTTCATTTTAACTGTTGTTTGGTTGCGTAGTAAAACCTCAGAATTAAAAGTAAGATTGAAAAAATTGTCATTCTATGTTATTTCAAGATTTGGATCTCCATTCAGTAAAGTATCTTCCCATTACTTCATCATTCTAAATGTTTTCGATATTGAAGGTATCAACAACCAACTTTTTATAATAAGTAAATTTTTTTGCATCCTTTTAATTGATGAAAGTGTTGTCTTTTAACCATATCTATAAATATTTAAATAACATAATTTAACCGTAAAGAAAATAGATTCAACTTTTATAATCTATCAAAGTTGCATATTTTCTGACTAAACATTCTTTTAGAAGAAACCTATGTTACAGAGATTTTTACTACCTAATAGTTCAATATTATGTTGCATACACTTTTTTTCTTCCACATCTAGTCAGTCCCTATATAATATGTAGTTTTGCTACATTTTCAAAAGCTTTTTATCAAGTTCTTAATTAATCTATTTTGTAAAGTAACTTTATATGCACATAAGCAAATAACCATGTTTTCTAAATGGTGTCACTTATTTTAATGTAGAATATGTGATGTTTGTGAAAATGTTATTTTGCTAATTTTGTTGGAACAATAATGAACTAACTTTATTTGTATTTGTAGATGATGAACAAAAAATTTCAGCACATCTTTAAATATGACAAACTTTATGTCAGCCTCTCAGATCACTACACTCACAAACACATTCAATTAAAGTTGTCAGAAAAACATCAGTGTTCATATACAAAAAATAACGAGTGCCAACATACAAACAGATATATAAACACAAATATGTATATAAATGATTAAATAACAAGCACACGTGAGTTGAGATAAAAGCTGAGGGTTGGAACTTAATGATGATGCTAGAATGATGTAAGTGCAAATGAACGTATTTCTGTGTATATTACCCTTGAAAGTGATATTTATATATGTTCATAGGACACTAAATATTCTACATATTAAGCAGTCTAAAAAGAATAAGTTATGGATGCCAGCTTTAGTTTTAATATGATCCTACGATTTAATGATTTTTATGCACAAAATATAAGCTCAAACCATAGAAAATAAATCATTATAAACTTAGTCTTAATTATAATTATGAAGCACTTTTAATAATAGCAATAACTATATAAAAAACACTTGTCAGTAACATTACAACGCTGGTACATATCTTCATCTAAATTTCAGCTGTTAAAAAACATGAATGTAGAAGAGAGGATTGGGAAAAGGAGAAGAGTTGAAAAAGAGAAAGCGTTCCCATTAATAACTTGTTAATCATTTCAAGAAAGAGTTATTTTTTTCTTCCTTTTAGGATATTGTTTTGGGCAACCATTTAATTATTATAATTAACTCAGCTGACAGAAACAAACCAATAAGTACAATGCAAACTATCATCAGTAATAACTTGTCGTTTCTTTGTACTTCTTTCTCTATGACGTGCCTCTAATTATATAAAACGTTAATTACACTCTCTAATGATAAACGTATTTACATAGTTAAAGATTTCTCTTTAGTATTACTTATATGGACTCTGAAGGATTGGATCCTCTTTCAACATATAATTCACTTCAAAGTTAAGTAAATGCTGAATATCCTGAACTCAACTAGTAATCAAAATGACGGAGGAAGTCATTTGTGGAGACAATGTCGCTAAGAATAAGTATGAATGATCGATGATTTGTTGCAGTTTGAGACCTTTTCTGGTATATCCTTAAAACTAACAAAAAATATCATTTTACAATTAATGCTGGGTAAAGAGTGAAATTTTTTCATATGAAAAAAAGAGAAAAAAATTGCAATCTCTATTAGACTTTGAAAAACTCTGACGCTATTAACATATCTTAAACTTTTACAATTCATTCTATTCAACTTTTTGGTCATAGTTGACTAATAAAACCCCAAATAAGCAAGCAGCACTCATCGACTTTTATTTAGATTCATTTTTATTTTTTACATCTTATGAACTAAACTTAAGGTGCAGCTCTTGTGATTGACAAAGACCATTTTGGACTAACCCGTGACAAAAATAATGCGGACTTTAATTATTTCCATTTCTATCTTAGTTCCATGATTGTTTATGGCTTTATTAGTAAATCTAAAAAAAACACCTGACAATTCCTTGATCTATATATAATTAAAAAAAATTAAGTCACACAACCATAATATTATAAGTTTAAGGATTTTGAAGACACTTTTTATAGGTTTGTAGTTTTCAATTGGAATCTAGGACTGTACTTAATTAATTAAAACTTGTTTACTAATATCAACATGATGACCGTTTAAAAAAAAGTGCGATTATTAATAAATAAAAATTTGACAAGACTTAATAATGACGAAATTTCCTCTAGGATATTTACCTAATGTAATGACCAGGTTGCACTTTTTATAAGAAGTATATAAGTGATAACTAGTTATGTGCGGTGGGATA
Source organism: Lepeophtheirus salmonis (assembly GCF_016086655.4). Classification (NCBI taxonomy): domain Eukaryota; kingdom Metazoa; phylum Arthropoda; class Copepoda; order Siphonostomatoida; family Caligidae; genus Lepeophtheirus; species Lepeophtheirus salmonis. Next base: position 21,730,377 of record NC_052143.2, read on the forward strand.
AATTTTGTTACTTGAGTATTTGTGAGTAAAAAAAACACTCCATGAATTAATACTTCAGTTGTACATCATCATAAAACTCTCATAGAGGGAGGAAGTCTTTTGAGAGGCTCATTTTAAATCAAAAAGTCGGAAGTCAAAAAGTTATTGGAAACTTGTCTTTTTAAAATTGTTTTTTACTACTCTAATATGTAATATTAAGATTCCCATCGATACATCAACATTACCCGCTTGGATTAAGTAGTTTTCTTTATCATGTGGATGCAAACCTTTTTGAATACGAATAAAAGAAAACCAGAGTCATTTTAAAAAGTGTGGACAGGGTCTTAGACAGAGGTGTGTGCAGGATATATTTTTATTTTTGATTAAAAACAAAAAAAATTATATAGTGGTTACTATATTATTTTTGAGAGGAGGGTGGGGGTTATAGCCCCTCTATCCTGTGGAGACCATTGCACAACAATCGACATACTTCAACGTAGTGTTGCCAGTCATAAAACATAAATTTCATAGAGCTTAAATGTGCTTGAAAATAAAGAAGGAGTATCCCAAGTTTAGACGAGTTAAGAATAAATACTTGCATTTTATTGTTAACTTCATAAAACTCGAGTAGTAGTTGACGGGATTTGCTAGTTATTCATTCATCTAAGTCTGAGCACTCTGTTCATTAGGTATTCCCTTGCTAAAAAAATTAAGGTTTCCCTCCTTTTTTCTGATTGCATCAAAATATCGAAGAATTTTCTTCGATACCAATACGTTGTAGATATTGGATATTTTGACCGGGATATCACCCTACGTGTAACGCACACCAGAGACTACACTTTACACTTACACGTCATCTCCTCAAAAATGAAAGAATAATTATACAAACTATAGAAAATAAAGTTTCTTTTTATTTAAATATGCAGGTAGTATTATATTTTTGACGAGACTCACAATGACTTTAGAGTACATACACACACATACAAGTAGAAATAAAAGATAGTATTAAAGATAGTTTTATTACATAACATATTATACAAAAACATGACCCTTGATTTACAAAATATTATGTTCCCACTCCTTCTCTCTCTCTGACAAAAGCATCTGAGAAAGATTGAGGAAAGAAAAAAAATTCAATACAACACATTAACCAAATTACATATACACACATGTTTCAAGCGAATAATCATCCACTTAAGACATGTTGTCCTTTAAAAAAATGTCACTCAATGAATGGAGTTTTTTTTCTTGCTTTTTTTTTTTTGCTGTTGTTATAGTAAGAGTGAGAGTGTGCGTGTTTACATTCATAGTTAGAAGGGACGGGTTTGTACACGGTGGATTGAGAAGACACACGTCAAAAAATAATAAAAAATCTATTGCATAACTATCTATTCATGTTTTTATAAAATATTTATTTGTTATATAGAAAAATGAATAATAAAAATACACCAATAACAACATACAATCATAACTTGATTATATGTAGTGGGAGTTATCACTCAGGTGGGGATGAGTCAGATATGTCTATAAGTAGTAGTTCTGCCTCAGATTACTGTCTAATAAATACAATCATATACTACAGAGTTGTCCATAAAAGTTGGGAAAATCTTTAAAGGATTATATCGAACGAACTAGAACCATAACTTTAATATCATTTGAAAGCTACATTTAATGAAATTTAATTATTCATAATCTGCCTCTCTTGATTACATTGGCTACACGATGCGGGAAGCTTTGGAAAGCCCTGGCGACATCGTGCAGATCAATCCAGGGAGTGTAAATTAAAAGTGCATGTCCAGAATATGTAGAAGGGAGAAGATGAATCCAGCCTGTGTTGCCAGTTCTGTCAAAGCTTCTGGCGCCATGTGGGTGAGGTTATCAAGAAAAGTGGATCTCAATATTAATACTTGAATTTATTAAATTTAGCTTTAAAAAAAAAATATGGTTCTACAGTATCTATTTGGTTTTTTTATTAAAATTAAAAGATTTCCCCAATTTATCCGGACCGCTTTGTAGTAAAATTCATGGCATGGAATGAGAAAAATCACAAGATCAATTTAAAAAGGAAGAAATTCATAATTGGACAGGAAATTATGTATAAGTATAGCCACTGTTATCAAGGCAAAATACTGCCTAAATGGAAGGATTATATTTTAAAAACCTCAATTAAGATACCGTCTAATTAAAGTCTGCTTGCTAGTTTAAGGGTTCAGTCTAATCTCAAAGCAAAATTTCGGTCTTGATTGGTCCCAAAGAAAAACTTGATGAAGGCCGATTTAGGATTATGTGCTTCCAAACTGTGAAACTAAGCATGATTTTTTTAAATATTTGGGTTGGAGTGAAGTTAAATTTAATTTTTGGCTCAACCCGTAATTAGACCTAACGACCTTTTTTAAAAGCTAAACTTTAAAAAAAAAATTGTCATTTCTGATATCAGTATACATTAGTGCAATTGAATTTAAGTCTAGGATGTATTGAAAACGTACAAACATAGGTCAGTAGTCTTGTAATGTTCATATAAATTGTTACTATCTAACTTTACTAAAAAATAAAAATGTGTTGTTGTAGTTATTTTGTCAAAGCAGATGAGTAACGCAGCCGCCCCTTCTTCATTTCTTTTTTGAGGATTGGATATTATGTGTTACGCAATTATTTATAATCTTAATTGAACATATTAAAAGAACCTTGGCGCCTTGAATTTTCGTCCTTACACGCACACTCTTCAACATCTTCTATATACATACATTATCTCAGATTGTAACTAGAAATTACATGTTATAAATATTTTTTATTACTGCTAATGATAACAAGACTCTATGAACTTTCAGTTATATCTCTGATCAAAAAGAAACCGTTATTTTATCAATTCTCATTCGATTCTTAATTTTATTAATGTATTATGTTATTTCAAATATACACAACTTTTGAAATATTAGTTTTGTTCGTCAAATACAAAAACTAGACGTCTTTTGATGTGCTCCACAATTTTCAACCATTCAAAAATATGAACAGAAAAAGTATATTCTGTTAAAAAATGTGTATTTTGAAAATTTAACGTTTGGTAAAAAATAACTGTTGTTTTCTTCTTTCCTTTTTTTCAATAGTAGAAATCTTAAGAGTACACCAAAATACGTCTAACCTTTTTATCCATTAAAAATAAGCTAACAATGAAAAATAGCTGATATGATGAATATAAGTTGTGATATTTGAATGAGAATTGAATTTAGTATATAAAAATAATAGTTTCGTTGTGATTAGAGTCAATTTGTAGCTAAAAGATCAAATAATACACAGAAGGAAACGTATTTGTAATTAGTTTGTAACATGTGATACATTTAAGCATTGACTCGACATGATTTACTCACCCATGTATGCGCTGTACACATATGTAGGGGAAAAAAGATGTCAATTAACGATGATTATCAAAATTTGTTGTCAAAACCTGTAAACCCTTGACACGGTATCAAATCATGATTGAATCACAATAAATTTATGTATAACCAATGTGTATTTTGCGTTGTTGTCAAGTAATAACTTGAAAAAAAATGGAAAATTCTATGACACATCATCATTGTCTACAGAAAGGGCCCTTTTCTGCGAGGTATCAAACAAGTAGTTTTTTTTTTAAGAAATACTGATACAGCGGGCATTTTACTTATATACAAGTACGTCTAACATTTACTATTTTATCCATTATGAATGAGTAGCACCAACTCGACTTAAATATAAATCAATGGGATGGCTGTGACGTTGTCAGTTCCAAGTTTACAATAAAGTCACAATCAAACAGTCCGATGTCAGAGGTATAAATTATCATTTTATAGGTTGAGCTTGTAAGTAAAAAGGAAACTCTTATCGTAGCTAAATTTAGGGTGGCTTGTGTTGTGTCAGTCCTTATTTAGGGCACCGATACAGACCAGTCCTATGTAGTTCAGTCCCCTTTGCTGGCCCTTAGGGAAATTACAACTGATTCCTCATGACGTCATTGATGGTTTTCCCGTTTTCAATGATTCTGTTATACAGTAGAATAATTTGTATCACTTAGTAGACTTGTAATATGTTCGTTTTTTTTGTTTTCTTTCTATTATACTGGGAAAAAGAATATTTTGTTCAAAATATTGTCATTCCTCTTTATACATATCTCATATTTATAATCTATTTATGTAATTTTATTTGAGAATACCTAATTTATTATTAAATTTTGATGCTCACATATCCTAGAAATATATATTTAAAAAAAAAAAAAAGGAACGAAAATCATAAGTCCCCTAATTCTCCATAGAGGATGTAAAAAGAGGATATGTCCGTTGAAAAGACAAATGGTTTGTCATCATAGCTAAGACAAACTTTTCAAATGTAATATTATTCTACTTTTAAGTGGGTTGACATAGCAGACTATTCGTGACTGTCATTGGAATTGGCTATCACATATTTTGTGTTTGTATGGAGAAAGGAAAGTCGTTTGGTACAAAACTTAGAATGGCTGCTGTTGTATCAGTTCTTATTTAGGACAGAAGACCTCGGTTTAGTCGAGTTTCCCTGGTCAGTCCATAGAAAAGGTAAGTAAAATGCTTGTTTTACTTTGCATTTTAATGTAAATATTAATATTTTTTCAGGATATTTGTAATGCTCTTAATACATGGCTCTTATTCGCCATCATAAAAAATCAGTGACTGAGAGTTTTAAGGACAAGTTCCAATGACCAACAATCCTAAGGAGCTAACTTCTAAGACTGGTGGGAACCGAATAAATAAGGACTGAAACAATACTAAGGGTTGCCGGATTTTGTGTTTCAAGAAAATGAATGACCACTTGTCCTTTTGAGTGATTGTTATAGACAGTGATGTTAATTATGACCATTTTGTGCATCTTAAAAGACATAGAAAATCAACATGGTAATCCAGACAATTTCATGAACGTGTTGGAAGAGAGCAACACAAGTATAAGGACGTTTCATTAGATGATCTACCAGCAGCTGTGACTAAGGAGGAGGATAGATAGAAATGAACAAAGAATTATAGTTATAGCCAAGAATTACTCCTATGTCAAACGTCAACCAACAAAGAATAACAATATAAACTCTACAACAAAACGGGCAAGTTATAATTTTAGCTCAATTGTCATCATTAGTTATTGGCGTTTTGTGTAAATAAATAAATTTTGATTCTCACTTATCTTGAATCTTAAAAATAAATAATTATAATCTAACGCATCGGATAGCGTGAATACAGGGGATATGTCCAAGGAAGAGAGTGCGTTTCGTCACCATACTATAAAATAACTTTTAAAATCTAGTATTATTGTATTTTTAAGCTGGGCAGATCATTCAATGAGTATTCAATTTAAAATATTGAAAAGTTATATGATAGTACATATCTTTTCTTTATCTAAATTTTAATTATATAAATTATTAATTATATTTAATTATATAGTTGAAGGAATTATATAAAATGGAGAATAGAGTAACAGAGGGATTTATCTAATCCTGTTCCAATAACCTCAAATGTATTTATTTCTTTGATTTGAAACTCATTTTTGGTACTTTCTAGTACATACTCTACAAATATATGCCCAATTTTGAACTCTATTTACCCAAAATAATATGTAAATATATTGGTTAAGCTATTTTGTTTTATTTATTGATAAGCATTCCTAGAAGTGAAATTGCACATAGCTTTTCATTGAGAACCTGTTGGATGATGATGTTAAAAATACATTTTGTAAATATAAATGCATAGACTTACATTATAATATTTTTATGATCTGTCATTTGGGGATAAATCTTTATTTTGGAATGAAACTTGTTTTTATAGTTATATATAACTATTTAGTATATGTATATAAGTATACATACATACACAAATAGAGGATAAGCGGTACTCAAGACAAAAAAAAAATGAATATGAAAAAGCAAAATGTATATGTGAAACATTACAATTTGTTCCATTTTATAAAATCCTCCTATGAATATCATGCTTCCACAACTAGTAATAAAACTCTCTATTTCATAATTTTAAGTACATGGCTAGTTGAGATCCTTTATTTATGATATGATTTAAAGGCATTTTTCAGAACATTGGTGACATGAAGCACTGGTAGCTGACTACGGCCCGATTTGTATTTTTTCATTGGGATCGATATCGATTATTCAGGGAAAAAAGAAATTGATAAGAAATAACTAATGAATGGTGACATTTTTTCCCTGTTTCAAATTAACCATTGAAATACAGTAAAAGTTATCGAACATAAAGCCCAAAAATGTTAACTACGATTGCAATTTCAGTTAACAGAGCGGAGACCCAAAACTTGCAGTAGCATGAATTAATTGCAACAAAAGTGATTTTTATTAAACCAAGGTAAGACAACTTATAAACAAATTTACAATAAGTTTAAATAATATATTCAGCTATATTATATATTTAATATCTCCTCCTTCACTTGCAATAAAAGCATTAACACATTGATTGATGATAAGGGCTGTGCCTATGTCTTACCATAATATCATGATGGCAACTCGAAGCGAATCTAAATTTGGATGAGAGGCGCAGCATAAATTTTTCTCCAAGAAGCTATAAACTGCTAAACGCCAGAGAATCGAAGTCAGGGTTGCAAGAGGATTGCATGGAGACAGGCCAGAAATTAGCTCTATTGTTGCTGAGAAAGTTTTTGTTCTTCTTGGTTGTATCGACTTTTTTATCCTGTAGGCAGTACGGATAGAGGTTCCAACAGACTCTGCAACTTTCTATGCACTAACAATGGCACAGAGGAAATTGCAAACGTCATATCATTTTTTAAAACATTTTCACTTAGAGACATGGGATAAAATCAAAATTTCCTTACTTATATCAACTGTCTTTTGGGTGCGTAATGAAACCTCGTATTTAAAAATAATAGAGACCAAATTGTAATGAAATACTACTGCAAGTTTTGGGTACTCACTATGTAGATTCTGAAACATTCCAGAATGTTTTCAATAATAATATTTATACTGTCGATTCTTCTTTTAAATTTACACCATAGAATACAAAGTTATTTTATTTGGGGATCTTTTATCTGGGATTTTAAACAATTTTTTAGGTTTTTTACCATTAATGAGCTAATAGCTTTCAAGAGATTATCAAAGTTTTCCTTTTTAAATGTCATTTGACATGTCTTAAATTACTCAATTTTAAGGGTAAAAAAGATTAATTAAGGTTGAGAAAGGATCGAAAAACATTCAAAATTGGATACTCCGGCTACACCTGGGTTTTCAATAATGAAACAAAAAAAAAAAATTGACTCTGTTTGTAATAACTCTACTGGACTTGTGACGTCTGTATGTTGCAGCTTTCTAAAATTTAAATTTCTCAGTTTGGTGCAATTAGACCTTTATATCGTTATGTTTTAAATTTTTTAAACTAGTTTATAGGCGAAAATATCAAAAGTAATTGTCAGCAAGCTATCGATTTATCAACAACTGCTGAAAATATGTGTAAATTATACATAATTTGATGGATAAACAAAAGTTATAAAGTAAAAAAATATAATATAATGTTTCACAAACTTTAGAAGTAATTATTTTGCATGACAAAGGTATTTTTGAAGCAAAAAAATAATTTAGTTACTCTTAAAATACAAATAAATAGCTGGATAAATATTTAATTTTTCAAATTACTCAACACCCAAAATATTTATAGTTTCAATTAGCGTTATATTGACTTTGTTGTACTATATTTGAATCGTTAATTCTTCATTTTGATTCAAACTGCTATTTTTAAAAGTGAAAATACCACCATTCGATTATTTATTTATTTATTTTTATTTTTTGCCTAAACTCTGTGGTTAATCACTACACTTTTATTATTATTTTCTTCACTCCAGGCTAAGATTGAAAAAAAAAATCTGAGAACTAAGTAAGTAATCATTATAAATCGAAGTAGAAGATCAATACCGCCGATCTGATCTCAGTTTCTTTTATCGTGCGTTTAACATCTGAAATCCAGGCCAACAACTGACTGTATGTATAAAAATATCTACCTCAGTCTTGTGTTTATTATAGTTATTAATTATTATTACTTACTAGTTAAACAATGTAATATTTTTTTAATAATATATCTTCATCTAAAAGATCAAAATGCCTTAATTCTTAGCGTCTAACTGAAAATATAAATATGATGATAAAAACATTTGTTGACATTTCAGTTTTCACAGATTCCCTAAAGATGAGTCCCTTAAGGGGTAAGTCTATTATTAATAAAATTTATATTTATAAGTTATTAATCTAAAATCTTAACTATGAAAATTATTTTACCATTATTTTATTTAAATTAATCACTCAACTTCAAGAAATTATATTAATGTCTTATTAGAAAATTGATATCACAAGGGTTTGGTTTCCAAATCCAATTAATATTTCGATTGATGATCGTAATTAAATAATTTACAAATAAGGTTAGACCTAATCTCATTTATTAATAATCTTGAACATCATATTGTTAATGTTTTGCCTTGAATTTTTTGGCATAATGTACCATGCAATAATATACATCAGGGTTTCTCTTAAAAATAAATATTTGCTTCCATAACCCAAGTTTATATTTAATTATATACATATCTAATGGATTTATAACTCAAACGGTTTTTTCAATTTTGGAAGATTTTTAAAAATGTTGTGAAATTGGATATTTGTATTTTTCGATTAACTTTTTATAAATTAATCAATAATAAAAATATTATGGAATCAAAGTACTCATTAGTAGTTATTTAAATTGTTTCAAAAATATTAGATTAGCTTTAAACAAACGTGATGGTGGAATCATTTCTAATTAATGTCTTGTGCCCTATACTTTAATAAAAATCGATGTAAGTGAACAAAATTGTTGTGGAATCTATTCTATGTAATTCCTTAATCATGACGTTTGATTCTGTTTGTAAAATGATGAGTAATATCAACAGTTACTAACTATTATATTATGAAAATAAATACTATATCCACACTTTTTTTAGATTAGGGGTGTAAAAGTGCAAAGTTTGTTTGATGTCCCATAGAATAAAATTTGCTAAAATACGTACATTGAAATCAAATTCAGTTGAAGAAATTCATAAATGACAGATAAGAATACCAACTTTTACGTCTGATTCGAACAAGACCTTAAGATTTGTTACCGTACTTGATGGGACGTCAATATTTTCAAGGCGATATACCCCTATTGTGTATGACTGTATGCTACTGAGAAAACCTTATGATACATACCAATGAAAGCTTTGACAAAATAATTTTCAATTTTTTTTTTTCTATCTGCAACATCTATTTTCTAGTTTATCAACTTATGTACATACATATTATGATCATTATAAATACATATATAGTTATTGGAATGAACGCTATTTATAATGATGTAACTTCATGGGAATTTGTTAATTAGTATTTTATGATTATTTGTGGGTACATTTCGATTTTTCCAAACTTTTTTTACCTTCATTCAGCGTTTGAATTTAAATGATATTTTTCACGCTTTTTTTCTGCAATGGGACCATTTAATTCGGAAGGTAATTTTTGGTTCAGATCATAATTTTCTTTTTATATAAGTTAATTTTTTTAGTAATAGTTAGAATGTCCACTCTCTCTATTTGAAAAAATTGTAATGGCTCTAAAGTTACTCATTTATTCAACTGAATTTGATATCAAATTACACTATAAAAAACATTATCTGTCACATTCCTTAACCCTTACTATTATACACATTTGCAAAAATAATATATGAATTTTATGATACATCATCTTCTCTTCCTAGTCTTGTTGACAATCTTATTTTTTAAAGGTGACTAAATTAAGAAAACGAAACAAAATCAAAAATGATACATTATATATCAAATTTGTATTGTTCTATTATTTAAAATAATCTATTGACCGTTTGCCCTTGGATCCTGATAATAAAATGCTAATATGTAGCATATTAGTATTCATGAATACAAGCGTACTTATATTTACAATTGTGTACATATCTTTTTGAGTTAAACAATTTTTATTATTAATCCAAGATTGACAATATATCAATTATAATCTTTACTATGAACGAAATGAATATTCATGAAACGTTATTTCAATGTCTCTAACAATACAAACATAGCTTTGTATTTATAAACATTTAGCGTACATATGTATGAAAAAATGTTGATATAAAAATTTCACTCCTATGAATCATTCTACAGAATAATACAACTTTTTGTTGTTGTAAAATGTATAATTCTTAGAATTATTGTTAAATTTTGTATCTTTAATCAAGGTTAGATGAATTTGATTAATCTATTAGCTTTCAAGTCATGGTCAGGCTAAGATGGAAGTCCCATTTTTTTCCAAAAAATTCCTTAAAAATGTAGATGTTTTATTAAGCCAAAGAAAATTTATAATATATTTATTAATAGTTTTTCACATATCTTGCCAAAAATATTCCTCATTTCATTATAGTGTAATATAATGCAAATATATTATATATTTCAAATAGTTATAAAATTTATTTTATTATTTAATGGATTTATTAAAAGAAGAAAAAACACAATGAATGACGTCACGAGGGATCACAAAGCGAAGTGTCGAGATAGTTTAAGCTAAGCGTTTCGAGGGGAAGGCAACCCCTCCGGCTAATAAGACCGGCAAGACCCCTCTTCTAACTCCTATGGCCAACAGAGCTGCCGTCATGGACAGAAGAAGTAGCATAAAAACGAAGAAAATAAAGTTATTTTTTTTAATATGTGTATCAAATTAAAAAAAATATATATCCGGTATTATATTTTCTTTTTTTTATAAATCCATTTATCATAAAAGATATTGAATTTTTTTAACTTAAAATAAATATAGTAGATGTATAAAAATTGTATGTTATTGACAATCGGACGTAAGTTATCAGGAAATAACTAATGATATAACTTCTTGAAATAATATTAAAAATTGACTACACCGAAATAAACACTGTTATACTTAATGCATTACAAAGGGATAAAATTGATTTGATATACCAATAGAATGACCAAGAAAAGTGGATAACTCACTACAATAGTTTTAAAAAGAGTGTGAAATGACGTTCTTATATGTATATTTCCTTCACGTAAATAATGGGAATTTAAATGCAATACATAAGTAGGTATAGGTAAATAAATTTATGTCAGTTTACTTTAGTTTTAATTTAGAAGATAGTTAAGGAAATTATATTTTTAATATGTTTCTAAATCAAACAAATAGTTTTCCTTTTCTAAGTACTTTCAAATAATTCGTCGGTCATAAAATTATGAAACAAGATGCTTAAGGAATTATATAAAAACACATTTATTAATATATTTTTTTCCATAATTAACAACGTCATGGAAGAAGTGTGATTAAGAGTGGAACACATTATATATGAAGTATGTTCGTTTCTAATTAACTGTAATATATATGTGAGCCATCAATACAAAATCAAGTAAGAATTAGAGTTCTCAAGTATAAGTTTGCAGTACATTTGTATTCTTCAATTAAGTAATTATTATCTTTTTTTTTTTTTTTTCATATACATAATGTATATTTCCTTCTCTAGGATCAACCGAGGCGTGAACATAACATACATTGAGTTCAAGAAAATAATTTATCCTGAGCACGTTTTCCATTGAGCTACGTTGTAATATCAATTATTACTAGCAGTAGTAACCAGACTGGTTCTGAGTTATGATACGTCGACTAACAGACAATTTTTGTTTTTATAATATAGAAGATAACTCCCGTACAAATCCTTTCTATTACTATTATAAGCGCACTCACACATAGTTACTCAATACTTAGATATTCTCTCTTCAAGAGTTAAAAAATAATTATAACAGCTTATAAATTTATTTTTCATATGATTTCATGAGCCAGGGAGTACTTTAGCTCGTTGCTAAACCACACTTACATTAACATTCATTTTTTTAAATTCTATCTCATGAAGCCTTAGTTCAACTCAGATGAAAATAAAGGAAAAGAAGGGAAGTACTTTATGTAGAATTTAAAAAAAAATTATCCCTTATCCTATTTTTTTTTCAGATTACTTTACTGTTGCTACACCATAAATAAGACTAAAATAGGCTCTGCTTACGAAGTAGTGGAATGATGTGGTTTTCAATGTCATTACAGCTTCATAACCAGCTACAACCATCATAATATGACATAAAAACTTTTTTAAATAGATAACATAGTTTTGAAGGCTTTTTGTGTGTATTCCTCCAACTCACAAAAAGCCATGTTAAATATATATTGTACAACTTTTTAATGTAATGTTTACATAATATTCACATATTACTCTGGTTAATTCATGCTCCATTAAGTCTGTGAATCATCTATCCATATATATTTGTGTACATTTATTTAAAAAAAAGGTTCTTGTTTAAGGAGTAGTAGTTGGTTGGTTGGTGTACTTCTATTATTATATAATTAATAATATATAAAGTTTTTTGTTATTTTTTTTTTTTGCCAAATATGTAAACATTCATGCAAATGTATATTATAATTGAAGGGTGGAGCTCCGATTCCCCAGTCTCTCTTTTTCTAATAATGGATCGATGTATACATTATTGAGAGCTTTGATATATTATATGGGAACAATAAAAATATATTTTACGTAAAAAGGATACAAAATGTGACAATAACGTGAGAAAGAAGAGCAGGGCTACATAAATTGCTGCACAGAGCAATTTATAATAAGTTTTCATAAGTTACTATTTTTCCTTTTTTCCCCCCTTAGTTATATGGAGTTGCACTGGTTAGGTATAAGAGGAAATTTTAGCACCACTAGTAATCCATCTGACCTAAAGTTAGTATACAGGGGAAGGATTGAAAATCTGGAACAAGTTTATAACTCAATATCTTGGAAATCCTAAAATATATTTCTGTGAAAGTGTGTCCATCAAATTCACCTCACGACATTCTATCAGAAAAAGTACAAAATCCTTGAGATGTCAACCGAATATAAACGCCGTGTGGCTATTATTTTGTGCCTCCATGCCATGGGAACGCCCAAGAACGTGAATGACTCCATAGAAAATGATTTTGGGGAGCTTCTTAAAAAACGAAAACCGGCATCATGCTAAAATATTAAATTGACGCAATTTGTTCCTGTAAAAACAAAAAAACATTTTTAAATCGTTCTGTTTTGGGCAAAGAAGTCCTTTTAATTTGCTAGATCTGAACCCCTTACTTTACCGTGTGAGGGATGTTTTGGCAAAATAGTCTAATTAACGTGTACATCAGACCGTTGACTTCTTGCAGGCTTCTACTCTCTAAGCAATCCCCACCATGGACTAGGGGTTCATCATCAAGGACTGTGCCAGGTTAGATGCGTTGGTTGAAGCAGGATGGGGTTGGTTTGAGTGATTGATTTTACTATGGATCCATACATGTAAAAGCTAAATATTTGTAAATTTTCTGAATTAATTTTGGGAAATTAAATGTAATTCACATTATCCTTAAATTTTCCAGTTCTACATATATGTATAAACATATTAACATATATTTATATATATGTCCTTTCCTAGGAACCACAGGGTACCAAACTTTAGTTCAATGAGCTCAAGATAATAATTTATCTCAAGCGCATTGTTCACTGAGCTGTATTGCTCATTAGTGGTGATTCATTTTCTACTAGTACGACTTTAAAGTAATTGTTTTCATTTCAATTAAGTTTCAACTCAAGCTCAGATACTAGCTTAAATTATTGAATTATTTTATTTACATAAAATTATATTTATTTAAAGAGTTAAATGGGATTTATTGGTTATGAACTCAGTTAGATATAAGTGTTTAAAGTGAAGAAGTTGTTGGTAAAAAAAAAAGTTGAATGAAGCTGGGAGGGGATAATCAAATTATTACATTGAATGCAAAAATCATTCAATGTAAATTAAAATTCAGTTTATCTTAAAAACCAATTTGTTAAATCTTTTTAACTATATTAAGTTTAATACGTTTATATTTGATTTATTATTTATTTTCTAAATATGTATTTTTTGTCTAATTCAATTCTGCTTCAATGATATCTTAATTATTTAATAATATGCCAAAATGTGACCATTTTCTCCTAGACAAGAAAGTTCCCGTAAGTCATATAAAGTTAAAGATAATTTTGGACGTTAAAGATTTGTAGATTTCAATTTTTTTTCGACATTTCTATATTTTTTTCTGAATTTGAAAGATTTTTTTAAGCTATGCTATAAATTTTTCATTTAAACAATAATAATTTTAATGTAATTTTGTCTTAAAAAAATCTCGGATTTTAAATTAAAACAAACAAACACATTTAAAAGAACCTAATCTTTACATTTATTAAAGATTTCGTTTCTAAAAAATACAATATCAAAATGTCAAGGTTTTACATGTATATAAAAAAATCTTAAAATAAAATATTCACAATAACGTATCGTTGAATTATTTTTTTCATAGTTCAAGCTCAAAAAAGATTAAGTTTTGTTACATGGAGTAACGAAACTTGAATCAAAAATATTATCTGTATTACTATTCTTGGAAGATTAAATAGAGCATAAATGCTTCATCATGACGAATCTCTCCTTAATTATATTTTATCCACAGTAGTTTGCCTCGAAACTTATGTTCACGTTTGCTTTCTAAGTACTTATTTAAGGTCTAATTGGATTAAATCTAAGTTTATTGGCTCACTTAGCTGAAGATACAACCACAATCTGTGTATAAGGTTTTTTTATGTTTGTACTACTCCTTAGGAACTTTCTGAGTTTTAAACGTATTTTGTTATTTTCACAATATTTTTAACAACATCTGTTGGCGTCTTTATTTTTTATATCCGTCACTTTTTACGTAATAAAGTTCACTCAACCAAAAAAGAGGATAATAAAATATCATATTTAATCAGAGACACTGTTTGTTATACAAACATCCTGAATCCACAAAGTGATTTTTTTTATTTCGTGCAAAAAAAAAAAAAAGCAGTAATCCATAATGTAAAAAGCATTTCAAAACAAATAATCAAAGGATCAATCAGAATTAGCTGATTGAGACATTTTTGTTTATTTATGATTATACATATATTTTTTCTCCTTACTCCTGGGTAATCGTACAAATTCACAGTAAATTGGCCCCCATCAATAATCATTTAAACCTTATATTTCATATAACGTTCCATTAAGTTTTTTTCACTGATGAATCTAAAAACTTGTAAATACATGCACAGAGTTGGGAAGAAATATCCAGAAATATTTCTCATTGTGTTTTTTTAAGCTAGTGTGTTTATCTTGCTAAGCTTTTACTTCGCCAAAAGTACTGTCGGTAGAAAAACCTTTTATTTTTAGAGTTAATCAGTTCAATTTCACCATAAAACAGCAGGAGGTCGATCTTAAAGTCATGGCGAAATTGATTGAGGACGGCAACGATGCCAAGGCAATAATAAAAGTGACAAAATATGCCAGAAGCACGGTTTAGTACGTCCGCAAGCACCCGAAGATGGTTCAGAGGCTTTCTCATTCCTCATGGGGGTCACACAACCATAATAAAACAGTTCAGTGATGAGTCTAACTTCACCTTGGAACAATCCAAAGAATGACCACTGGTTGGCACAGGACATAAGGAATTTTCCATCTGTGATAAAGGCCGATTTCCCGTCCTAGATAATGGTGTTTGGCTTCATCATCAGCGACGGAAATGTCATGCTGACTCACTTTAAAAAAAAAGTTAAACTCCTTAGATATTTGAACCTTCTTAAGAATTATATAATGCCATGGCCAAAAGCTACATACCCTCCAGATAGAAGGCTAATGTGGATTCAAGACCCAGCACTTTGTCATGTTGCCAAAACTGTCATGCATTATCTCGACAGCCAGTTCTACGCCATTATCAAAACTAATGAGTGGCCTTCCAAAAGCCCTGAACTTTGCAGCTCTCTGTATGAAGAAACTTGTTCTGCTTCAACAAGAGAGGTGTAATAAAGGCTGGCTCAGCCTCTATGTCCCGTTTACAGTAGGTGATCAATGCCGAAGGTGATAATATTTAATGACATAAGAGCTAATTGTTCAATTTAAATTTGATGTGTAATTTTTTTTTGTCTCAAAACACCATCTACTATTGTTTAAACTTACTTGAAAATGTTGTCCGGAAAGTTCTACCGACCCCTGGAAGTAAGTTTCCTTTCTGATATCATTAGAGTATCAATAAGATCCTCCTTCAAAAAGATAACTACATGCCTATAAAATATGCTTTCTAACTCTTAAAAAAGATTTATCTAATTAGGTATATTTACTCTAACATTCCAACTACGGCACACAAATACTATTTTGTGTGGAATTCAATTGACCTAGTTACTTATTCAAAGTTGTGTATGATTTAAGTATGTTATTCTCTTCGTTTCTCTCTCTCTTTTCAATGATACAGATCCGTAAAATTAGCATGTTCTTTTTCTCCTAGCCAGCTACCAACATGCATTGATTGTATCAAAATAATAATAAGAGCAATAAGACAATAACAAATTCATTGAATACGATTAATGAGAGATAAACAGAGGGGAAGGATGGAGAGAGGATATTTAGCCTAGATGAATCAAGTCAACTAATTATTCTTCATGAATAAATACAAGAGTAGAGAAAGAAGCTTCATCTGAAAATTTTATATTCGTGTAGCAACATCAAATAAAAGGGGAAAATAAGAAAGGAAAAGGGGGAAGTAGCAACGTCTTGAGAAGAAGGTGAAAGGCACAAAAAAGAGAAAGTTATCGCTTTGCAAATATCTTTGTATCTACGTAAAGGCTACTTAATACAAAAATACAACCTTGAATAAATGGTTTTGAGGTTTGTAACTCTATTTTTACTCTCCCTCATAAGCAAATATTTTGTATGTACATAGATATATTTACTTTCATTGATATATTTGTTAGAGGTTGTTAATTAATAAATTAATGGAGTAACTTCCTTTCTTCCCCTTTCTAATTTGTTAGTTTTATTTATATCTCTTTGATGGTGGTAAAAGTGATGACTCATCTAAATGTCAGCAAATTTAATCTTATGTTGAGATCGATGATAATAAAAGCCTTGATTTTACAAATGTGTTTTTTTAAGTATCTTACTAAATTGTGGTTGAGACTCTGAATTGAAGAAAAAACCCGGATCACTATGAGTACTTCCAGATATCCAAAGCTCTTCTATCAATTACATTATGACCAATAAATGGACAAGAACGTATTACTTAGTTAATAAGCTTCTATACTTTAAAAGAAATATAAACAATATCGAGATGAAAGGATAATAAATTTATAATAATTTATAAAATATGGAAAATGAGCCTGGAACTTTTATTGTTCTTTAGTTCCGCATCCACACATTTGAGCAACAAGCTTATCATAATTTAAAAATATATTTTTAAATAATAAATGAAAATGAAAGAGATGTAACAAATTAACACAGTTTTATAACGGACAAATAACTGAAACTATTGGCTTTTACTTAATAAGGAACTAATATAAGTTATTTATCAAATTGTTTTACAAAGCAAATTTTTATTTAGAGTTCATTAATTATTTAAAAAGATACGGTGGCAAATTAGTTATTATAATACATTTTTAATGCGATAGAGTCAATACTATTTTTAAACATGAATTATATAATATACAGGGTTGATCTTTCCTAGAGGTACATACATATTTTACTATTTTAAATCGGAATGACATTGGTGCAAAATCATGGAATAGGACAAAGAGCCATTTTATCTCTTAACAAAGCAAGCTGAAATAGTTGAAATGACCATAGAAGATTCTAAGTTTTCTTAAGGCAAACAAAAATTCGGACTAAGTTTTGCTCTTTTCTGCCAAAAATGTGGACCCTTGATGCCACGGTGAATATGAAGATCATCAGCTACATCACAACCTAACATCCAAACAATGTCTTAGCTTCAGTGAGATATATCTAAAAAAAAACTTAGTAGGAATCATGGTATTGGTGTTTGTGAGGATTGCACCGCTAAAACCCAAGCCTTTCTAAGAGACAACTTTCTGTACTTTTGGGACCTCAACTCTATCTAGGGGCGTATGGAGGAGAGGGTCTTTGCTATTTTTTTACTGCAGTTTTCAGTCTCTATATACCTCCATCAAAGAGGAGTGGACCATGCTAAATTCTGACTAAATATTCAAGTTATACAAGGGACTGAGGCTTCGTCTTGAGGAAATGATTAAAATGAATGACCCACATATCGAATGAAAAATGTTCAGAGCACTTGTTTGAGATGATTTTTATATAGAAATATCTACAGAGAACCTTTTGTTTCAATTTTATTCTTGAAAAGTGAAAATAATAAAAAATTTACCACTTGATAAGATCAAAATTGTACATAAATTTAAGAAAAAATAACAAAAAAAAAATGAAAAGACTAAGAAATTTATTTCATTTTATGAAGAGCATATCTATAGTTTAATAATACAAAAAACATACAGGAGATGACAGTAATCCTAGTTTTTTTTGCTAAACCCTATAGACATTTTACAAAAGTAAAGGAATCAATATTTACAAAACGGAATATTGTAACAATATTATCTATGTTTACAACGTCAAAAGAAAAAGGTTACTAATTTTTCTGACAAACATATATTTTCTCCTCTTTTAAAAATTTTTTTCTCGATAAAAAGTTTATTTCTAACTGTACACTTTGCCCCCAATTGCTGCTTTTTATATAAAAGCAACAAAACCTTGATCCATTATTTTTATCAAAGTAGCCTTGATATTCTTTTTCTGATGGGCATACATCTTTAAATGTTTGCAGGTGAAAGAAAACCCTGAAAGTAATTTAATACAAAACTTCATGAAAATCACACGTTTTCAAGTTTGACAAATTTGTTCAACATATTTAAGTTTCAGCCTCATATTGTTTTTATAATAAAATTGCCCAAATAATTCACATTAACCTTTGTGAATTTGTGTTTTTATGTTGTGAGTATAAGATCCGATGGGTGACGAGAGATTATTTATTTGCTATCTGTTTACATACATGGGAAACGAATATAAATACTTTTAAATACTGTTCTTCAGTGTGTATCTTCCATTCCAGAAGACTGATGTTCAAAGAGGGGATGAGGGTATATTCTCTTTGTTCACAAATTTATAAATTATTAAGTTTATAAATATCAGTTTTCAAAAAAAGATAACATAAAATATTTAAAATAAACCCTCCACAACTTCCTTTCAATTTAAATTGACTTAATTACAGTTAATGAAAGTTGGATTTCAAATTATAAATGAAAATGTATATATATATAAAAGGTCACCACCAATTGATGATACACAATAATAAATATTATTTCTTTATTACGTTTTTAGATAACATTCCCTTTCTTTTCAGAACTGTGAGTTGTGTCATCTGCAGGGCATATTTTTTTATTTATAGATTGAAAGAAACATTATTAGAAATGTTTTGAATGTCATCATTTACTTTTTTTTTAATCAAATCCAAAGTCTATGGAATAGTTACATAATATTCAATAATAAACCTTAATAATTCAAACAAACACAAAAATAACCTTTGAATAATATAAAATGTCAACCAAAATATAAAATAACGAGCTTTTTTTTTCTGCTAAGGAATTGAATGTTTTGTATCCCCAATTTATTTAATACAATTACAATAATAATTACGAAAAAAGTATTAAATGTCTGTAGACATTTTTTACACAATTGTTTTAACTCATTTTTATTTTTCATTGCTAGTATACTAAAAAAAAAGTACTTTTGGGACTGTCTAACCTTTCAAACATTAGTACTATTTTTAATATACCGAGTGTTCCATTAAAATCTGAACAATTTGAATTTATATAATATAACTTATTAATAAACCATAGAATTTCAACAAAATTAAAACTATAAATAGATGAGTATCTGAGCTATCTGAATCATTAATGTATCCACCCTTAGAGGTAATGATGGCTTCCAGGCGCCTGCAGAAGGCCTTGGCACCCACTGCAGTCCTCTGTCATGACTTCCCAGTGCTGGCCGTCAGTAACTTTAAGGGCCTCCGTGTTTGGGTGACGGACACGGCAGGTCTTCCTCTCGACATGCACCCAAATGATGTAGTCGAAGGGGTTGGCATCATGGGTATAGGGGGGGGAGAGACAAGTGTCAAAAAAGAGTTCAAACAAACTCAAAAGAGTTTTTGAATGTAAGCAACGGGGTTTTGTTTCATTGCTGGTGTCAAAAGTGGCCTCTCCACCCTCACAAGGATCTTTCCACCCACTTTTTTGATAACTCTCTGAAAAGACTTGTGTGAAACCCCCAGATTTTTTGTATGGACCCTCATAAAATTAAGAGAATTGACTTGCACTGTTTTCTTTAACTCCTCCGTGTCCAGTTTGGTCTTTTTGAATGTTCCCGTCCTCCTCTACAACGTTTTGGACTTGCAGACGGCGTAGACAGTGTCTTGGAGACGTCCAACTGCTTGGATTGTACGAATTAAATTTTTCAATCGTGTTCAAATTTCATTTTCTGGACTTGTGCGTAAAGTGGAGAGATCAGGTTTTTTTAACTAATTGGTTAGATGCTTTACAATATCGAAATGTGATTTAATTTTAATCTCTCAACCTTAATTTATTATTGAATTATTAAATGTTCAGTTTTCAATGGAATATCCAGTAAATATCACTACTTGGAGTCTTATAATTACTTTAGAGGCAAAGTAATCTGTTTTGCTGGTTCCACTACCGTATAGATATGTATGTGAAAAAGGACTCTTACTAATCATGTCCTGTATCCGCTTTCTCATTACTTCAATAATTTTATTCACAACCTTACACTCTATTAATAGATGTAGAATTGTTTTTGTCCTTTTATATTTTTCAAAAATGGAACATGATCTTCAAAATGTTTCCCTGTAAAGAAAACCCCTGTCGATAATCTTTATCCTAGAAACATCTTGCTTGGACGAAAAACAGGGTCCCTTATGGACATTATCTGATAAATAATCTTAACAGTCCTTTTTTCTACTACTATTGAGTTGGAGCCTTCTATTTCAAGTGTGCACACCCTTCTACTATCATCATCACCGATTTTGATAAAATTTGGTCAAGATGTCATGTCAGAATGTAATTTTCTGGACTTGCACAAGCTAGAGATGTCAGGTTTGTTTTGTTTTGCAATTAATTGTTTATGATTTAATATATCGAAACATAAAATAATTTAAATAACTCAAATTTCATTAATGATTCAATTAGTAAGTATTCAGATTTCAATATACCACCCCGTACATTGATTTTTTTCATCTACTTCTGTAGATGTTCCCCCCTCCCCAATGTCCGTTAAAAGATTTAAATTTACATGTATTTGTTAAAAACACGGATATGACAAATTTTTGCATTCATATTTAAATATTTTTTCCTGCAGAATTAAGTTCATATAAATGCATTTTCGATGCAATCTCAGTATTGCATATATTCTAATATATATTTTATGGGATAATGTGTATGAATGAGGCAAAGATTGACATGCATGTATTCAATTTTTCGTACATGACTGACAACAGACTTCGTTTACTTTTTATTATTAATTTAGATATTTAATAGCCTTCAGTAAGTAATTTTTCCTCATTTGTGGCATTGTCCTTGTTAATACATGGGCATATGTGGGACATCAACACAAAAGCAGTCTAAAACAAGAGTAAAATAAGGATAAATATTATCAACATACATATGATTTTTACTTACTAAATACTCTTATAAGTACCCTATTATTTTATTTCAAAACTGCATATTTCCTTACGTTAGTGAAGTAATGCTGTAGTGTGCGACAGCATTCTTTACATTTTTATAATTCATAGCAAATATACAAAAAATGATTTTTTCTATTTATTTCCATAATTTGAAATTTGCAAGATGCTTTGAACTCGAATAACTCACCAAATAATAATGTTGGAGAGCTATAATTGAATCTATGTGATCCAATATTATGTAGGAATTTTACCATTAGTCCAGTTTGTCCAAGTTGGATAATTTTACCGAATTTATCTGGAAAGTAGGGATTTTTTAGACTTCTACAAAATCCCTGTGTTATCCCCAGCTATTTAACGAAATGTGTCACTCATCCAATTTTGCATTTTTTTATACAAAAAACTCTACCTTGTTAACCTGGTAAAAAAAGAAAAAATAATATTGTAATAGTGTATTAATGCAATGTAGGTTGATGTCAAAGGTCGAAGTGGCTATGTCCTGACTCTGGAACTTGTGGCCAGAATCCCATAACTCGTCAATAAGGAACCAGAGAAGTCCATCGGGGCAATTGTTGAAGAAGTTAGCGTGGTCAGAGTAGCTGATCCAGCTCTGTAATCCCGAAAACCTTCGTTATTACTTATACAAGATGAGGAAGGACCAGATATCAACAAAAAAGACTCTAAAAAACTTTCGACGACTTCATCTCGCCTGAATTTTGACCTCCATAGTGGCTGGATCTGAATCTGATTAATTATATTTTGCAGAGCATTATCAAACAACAAATCAACCGAACCACCTGCAATGCCATTGACGAACTTATCTGTCGGGTGAAAAATTTAATCCAGGATTTGCCAAGAGACCGAGGAGGGAAGGCCTGCTTACCCTTTTGATCTCTCATGGAGTCTGTCATCGAGGCTAGATGTGATTTTGTTTAATAAAATTAATCAAAATCCCTCAAGTTTTCTGGTTTTATTTTTTTTAATTTGTTAACTGGACGGAGAGAAAATTGTGTTAGACAAAAAAAAATCATTTTCACGGCAGAAATAGCTTGCGCACTTTGTGCATAACAAGCTGCAATTTTTTTTTATCGTTTATAGACACATAAAATACATTTTTTAACTATAGGATCAAATTTGTGACGCTAAATTGGTCAAAAAATTACACCTTTCGACCCAAAAATCTAATTTCCAAATGGAAATGGTTTGTTCCACGCTAAAAATGGCTTGAGGGCCCTCAAACTTTGAAGAATTAAGAATTAGGATTGCATTTAGAAGAAAAGGGAAAATATCAACCAGAAAACTGTGCACTCTAATGTGTAACATGTACAGTAAAGCTTAAGTGATTGCAGTGAATGGTGGTAGTGAAAAACTATCATATAATGAATTAAATGTCCCCCATTTTAGTACTAACAAATTATCTCTTAATTAAGTGGTTTCATATGTATACTCGTATATATATGGTCAATGTTTGCTACATATTAGGAGTTAAATCGGACAACTGTATTTGTACATATGTATGAACAATGTACATTCTATCTAAAGTTAATCCATTTTTAGCTATATGTGTCAGTGAGCAAAGAGAGGGATAATCAGTAAGTTTGAATGAATAATACATTCAGATATTATACTTAAGAGGCTTTACATAATATTTCTATGTTAATACATTTTTTATTTGTCCTTCTTATCATACTTTCTTTGATTTGGATCCCTCCCCAAATCTAATACTCATACATGCACAAAAATAGTTTATTTCTTATAAATAATCTATGATCATGTAAGGAGCAGCTGTCAGAAAGAAGATCAGCATTACCTCTACCTATAATCAACCTTATTCTATTTAGATTAAGTAAATTTTTACGCAATCATGAATAATAATAAGAATTCGACCGATTTGTTGGACACAATTACTTTTCTTCAATCTTCCTTGAATTGGTCAGATGGAGTTGTACTGATTAAGTATAAGAAAAATGTTATATTACTAAATTGACTCCATTAGACCTAAAAATCTAGTGCTGTCCATTGATCTACACCATTCAATTTTTAACAAAACACATGTAATTCAAATAAAATAGAGCCAAAATATAGAAAACAAATGTTAGGGATGGAGTGAGTAGAAATTTATTTTCTCATATCAAGTCATCTTTATTGAATAACAATTTTATCGGTAAATCACCAGAAGAAAATTTTTGCTCTTTTAAATGCGGAAAATTTGACATAAAATTCCATATTTTTTCGGAATGTGTGAAAATAATAGATTTATCAAAGCTTGGGATTTAAGTAAGTATGAATTTGTGGAAAAAGTTGTAGACTTTTATTTTTTGATCAGTCGAAGGAAGCAGAAGTGTTGATATTGGATTTTTTTTTCAATACATATTAATTTTTTTGTTATGGCTTGTAGAATAGAAGGACAAATAAAGCCCACAGATGGTCTTTTATTTTACTTGCTATCAATCCATTTTTTTAGTAAATAACTTTGCTTTTTAACGGGCACAATGATTTTAATTTGCCAGTAAAACCTGTCATATAATATTTAAAAGAAGAAAATCATCCTGACGAGGAAGTGCGAACGGCTCAGTGACTTTTGCTACTCTTTTACTTATTAATTTTTATTTTTTTGATTAAAGTGCAGTTATAATAGGACGAAATATATAGACATATGTACAACAAATTACCAATTAAACTTATTAAAACATAACATAATTAACGTAATATCACAAATTTGTATTATATATGTAATCACATGGAGATCGATGCAAAAAATGTAAGTTATTAATTTACGAATTATAAGATTGTGTAAGTTATAAAAAGTTATGAAATTTTCATTCTATTTTTGGATTCTTGGATGTTGAAAATCTTAGATAGGAAGTAAACGTTGTCTGCTTCCAGCAATGATTCCCAAATATGGAGCTCTCTTTCTATAAATATTGGAATCGAACCCTGATGGTTTTAGGGAGAGTAAATAATTTCTTTAATTTTGCTTCGAATTGCTTCTATATTAAAATAATTTGAAGAATGAACAGAATTACTTTGATATTTATTATTTAAGCTATGTATCTTTCCTTCGATAGAGAAAGTTCACTGTTGTTACAGATTGTATCATACACCAAAGTGACACCATCACAAGCGACTATAATTGCTATATTTATTTGAGGATATTGACAAATTTACATTACTTCATAAAATGGATCTAAAAATAAAAAAACATCAAAACTTGTATTGAATACTACTTGATACCAAAGAATAACGTTGATATTTTAAATCAATTAATATGTCTCTATGTAGTGTCTATATATGTATATATATATTTTTTTTTTGATTAATTAGAAATTAAAAAAGTAGGATTATTGGAAAAATATCTGATTTTAGAGAGTATAAATTAATTTATGGGCTACACTATGTATATAAAAATTTATAATGATGAAATAAAATATATTTAAAACATACTTTATGGGTCTTCCGATGCATCGGAATCAGCTCAATATTCCCAATTCCACCTATATCTATACATACTAATTTATAAACATTGTTACGTAAAAAAATAATAAATAATAATATTTTTCGAATTTCATTATGTCAAATAGTCAACCCATAAAAGGATGTGAGGATCACAGTTTATACTTATAGGTATATATATACATGTATTACCAAGAAAAATGCTACGAATAAGGAAAAATGGCTTACTCAAGACTATTAATTATTTATTGTAATATTACTTTTCCTTCATTAAGCCAGTATAATTTTTATTCTTATAAAAAATTGGTTGGAAATGGTTCAAAATTTCATTTAGTGAAGAAAAGCTTCGCGAAAGAAACAGACCATTTTGAAAATCAAACCTTATTTTTAAATTAGAAGTAAATACGGATAATGTCATTTTACAAGAAGATCCAATTGCTGTCAAAATCAAAGATTTTTTATAAACACATCTCTGAAACGTCAAGTGCCAAAAGTTTTATCAATATAATGTAAAATGTCTTCCTTATTCCATAGTAGATCTCGGATAAACCCCCATAGACTTCATCTCACACTTTACAAGGGCTCACATCTCAATAGTATATGTAGAGGAGATTTTTGTTCTTCTCCACACAACCTACATGAGTCTTCCTCCCCCCATCCAGTTTTCTTTAGATGTTTCTTCAAGGGAATATGACCAGTCACAAAAACGACGTCCTTTTTAATTGATTTTTTCCTTTTCTTAACCATCTTCCATCTCTCATATTGAAGTCGCTCCATTTCATTTTTATTGAGTTAATTAAAACATAGAAATATGCAAATCCGTTAATTCTTTATGTTGTTTTACACATTGTTTGTAGATAATAATACTATTTATGTATGTAAACAAAAAAGTTGACCAATGAGAGAAAATTGAGATCCAAAGTAACCTCTACATCTTTAGTATATAATCACTCAAAATGAAATACAAACACTTCAATTTTTTATGGGTCTTCTACAAGTTGATAATATTCAGTTCGCCCTTTTCAACAGTTAGTAAAAATATCACAATATTCAAATTTTAATCTTCAGTTCATTTTTATGTTGCACTATTTCATATTATATGTGATATTGAAACATATAAAAATAGACAGCTTACATATTTCGTTGTTTAGAAAAAATGTCATTTTTACAAAAATTATACATTTTGAGCCTTTTAAACCTTTGCTTTTTGAGTTATTATTTTACAAAAATGTTGATATAATAGTTTAAATTAAGTTGTGTAATTTAAAAATGTCTAATATAAGGTATAAATTTAAATTCAATAACAGGGAATAAAACTACAGATTTTCTTCAGATAGTATAATATGTAGATGTATTGTGTCAAAATTTGAATATAGAACATTTCTGCAAAACATGTTTCAAGAAAGACATTGTTATTTATGAAAATATTATCTTAATTTATGATATTAAGCCTAATTTAGTTTTTAAAAGAGTAATATTTTATTTTCTTCTTCGAGGACAGCTAGTATTCATATGGTATGAACACCGTGCTATCATACTACATATCTGTAATTACATGGAAGAGCAGGATTTGTAACTTTCAGTACTGTATTTTATAGAATCGGAAAATTAAAGCCTAGTTTTCAAATATCAAAGAAGATAATTAGCTTGAGGCTCTAAACTTAATTACAAAATCGTTCAGAAAAGTTAAAAGGAAAAGAAAACGATTCAATGATCATATGTCACGAATGTGTAAAATTTGTATTTTTATCCTGCTTGCTGGCTTCTATTCTTTTTTTGTGTATTTAAAAAATTAATTTCTGATATTATATTTTATTTATGCATTGAGTTTATTTTATTTTTGTTAGGTCTATAATAATAATTTTTTACTTCAAACATGAAAAAAAATTATCTGGATGGATGAATTCCTGATTAATGTATTGGATTGAATTATATAATTACTTTCGAGCATTTAATTAGATAGTTAGTTCTAAACTATAATGAAGGCTATGAAAAAAAAACTAAATATATGGATTAAAATTCTTTACTTTTTTATTATTCATCTCCTTTCTGCAGGGAGAACATGAGAGCCTTTCAGCTTGCAGACTTCTGGCCTTCGTGCTCACTCGACGAGTTCCCCCTAGACTTTGTTGTTTGATGTGTCTTTTAGGCCAAGACGAAAAAGAATTATCGCCCGAATGTCAATACCCTGATGGCTGTGATCACAGAGGAGTCGAACAGCTTGTTCTCGAACTTCCTCAAGGCCAGCTTTGCTTCTTCTTGTCCCCATATTGAAGCCATTATTCAGAATGGAGGGGGATATATCCAAGTATAGAAAATTGTTGAATTACCAACTTTTGCTTCAAAAGTTTGGAATAAAAATGGTACAAATAAAAATATGTGGAAGTGACAACGGATTTTAAAATATTCTAATTTTTGAGTCCTCGACCAGTATGTAGTATATGGACCATTGAAATCTGAACCCTTACTAATTCTATAATTAATGAAAGTTTTGTGATATAAATTATTTCATACTTAGATATATCAATGCATAAACAATTAGTAATAAAACAAAACAAACCTGATACATTTGGTCAAATAAAGTAATTGAAACTAGATTTATACCATAAAAATCTACATTTTTGTAACTTATAAAATTACCAATTATTAATTTATTAAAAAATTAATTATTTACAACTATATAAAAAACATATACTAAATGTGTATCACATCAGTTTATGACATACAATTGGGAAATACCCCTATCACTTTAACAGTTTACAATAATTATAGACTACAAATTTGTGTTATTGTTGTGAATTATATGTTTTTGTGTTTTAATGAAACTTTTTTTGCGGAACATGAGGCCACTTTTTTAAACAACTCGTTCTGAATAAACTTTCCAAAAAGGCTATGTTTTGCAGGGCTTTCCAAAGAAATAAATAAATATTCTTAGTTTTTTTTTCTTCAAAAATGTTCATAAACCCATTTCGAAGAGGTCTTATTTACGTATGAGCATTATTCTGTTCTATTTAAAGACAACTTAAGATTCGGTTCATTGAGTCTATATTGTGGTAATTCAAATGTAATTCATAGTTATATAAATTAACAAACATTTTTGTAACTCAGCATTTTAAGACTTAATACATTGTTATTTACTTAATAGCCTTGCTATAAAAATAAAACAAACTTAAAAAATAAATCAAAAAAAAAAATATCATTATTGATTTGATTTATTTTTTATTTGAATTCTTTGAAATTATAATTCATTTAACTGACAGGAAGCCACAAATTCAACTAATAATAAATTATGAAAATGAAACTTGAGAAATAAATAAGTTGCCAAGGAATACATTATAGGATTTATATTTAGAGAAAAGTTAATCTAGCATTGTATTATTTAGTGATGTGGTTTTAAAGATAAGTTTTGATCTAGAGACCAATTTTAGAAGGTTTTAGTCTGGTATAGATCTCCATGCCTTCACAGTATTCCGTGGATGGAACACCAACGACAATGCAATATCATTGATGCATATTAAAAAAATTGTTTCATAACAAAAAAGGGCTAAGTTTATAATATGAATTTTGTGGTCAGCGATATACATTTATTAATAGACATGCAAAAAAGTAGGACGGGAGACGATGGGAGGGGTGAGGTTCACTCACCCATTTCCTTTACTGTATACAAATGATATTTGCAAGACTCATGTGCAATATGTATGCATACAAATCCTACATAAATGTAAAAAAAAAAAAAAAAAAAAACACAACGTGTTTTAACTGCGTTACAAAATTTTGAATGTGCAAGTGCATTAACTTAGAGTTTATGAGGCTCTTTTATTTCTCGAGAGATGGAAACAAGTAATAAATTTGTATTTTTTACTCTGTGTATGTGTGAAAAATATATATTTTTATAACTGTGCTAAGTCTTTCATTGAATTTATATACAATACATATCCCACGTACAAGGATGTGCAGTACAATTGAATAAACTTTGACCTCATCCAGATCCTAAATATTAAATGCATTGGGACTATTTTTTAATTTTTTTTTCAAGATATAGATAGTAATAGCATGTTTATTTTCAATTTGACCTCCATGGCCATCAATTACTGTCTCAACTATCCCATGGAGTAACAATTTTACTTCAGAAAGAAAATAAGAATCTCTTATAAACTATCCCAGAGTTGGTAATATTGATTTTTCAGTCGAATTATCGTTTTAACATTCGTATATATTTTAAATGTACACCGTTTTAAATATAAAAAAAGTTTGCATTGTTTGCCCGAGTTTTTCATTTTTATCTTTGTTGCACAAGGAATTGACGCTGAATGAAACAATTTCTAATTTTTAAAACTTGTATTAGGCCGTATGATACCATTTCAAACTTTTGACATTATTGATATTTTATAGATATTTTTCCTGAAATAAATATAAGAAAGCAAGTCATCAAGGTAAAAGTATTCTAAATTTTCACTTTTTATTTTACCTAAATAAAAACCATGGATACTTGCAAATTTTGTATTCACCAATCTGTGAGGTCTTACATTAAAAAATTAAACTTTTATATAATATTAGAATGTGACTTTGTATCGAATATATTTGTATTAGTATTAATATAATCGTCAAGCAATAGAAATATCGTAAGTTGATAACTTCACATGGTGCCGTTGACAATTAAAGTGCCTTATTATCGAATTAAGGCGAATGTAACTCGTCAAATTACTTCACTTAGGAACTTTATAAGAGGAGTACATTCTTGACATTGGAGGAAATAACCAAGGATATTATGGAGAAAGTCTCTTTTTTCTTACGACTTGGTTTTTGATTACAATATCAAAATCGACTTAACTAAAAGACTATTTATCACAGCAGCGAGCAATACATCTTAAGATGCATGGGTGCCGTCTTTCTTAGTATCAAAATTGGAGAAGTCTCCGAAACGGACAGCACAGCATGTGTCACTCAAGATCTACAAGATGAATTAATTGTTTCATGGCATGGTCTACAAAACTGAGGATTACACATGAATCTTTTTCTCGAGTCATTCAAGTTGGAATGTCAATTAAAATAAAGACAGTTGATATGAAGTTGTAATTCATGCCAAGAGCTAGGCCCTTCATTACCTTTAGAATCACTGCAACAATCTTCAGAGTCGAAAGTCTTTAAATTTGTGTCTTCTCCATAATGGATGTCAACGGGAAAACATATCTCGCTGTCATGGACCACTATTCAGGGTGACCCCTCATAAGTCAATTATAAAGACTTCAATTAAATCAGTCACTGATATAATGTTGACGTGGTTTGAAGTTAACCAATACATATTCGAACTGACGGTGGACCATAATTCCGCACAGAATTAGTGGACTTCACAAAGATTAAGGCATTAAAAATGAGCTTGCATCCCCATACTCACCCCAATTTAATGGGCTTGCAGAGGCTGCCGTTAAATCCATGAAAATGATCCTCAAAAAATTTAATGACTGGGCATCATTTCGTTCATTACTCCTGAAATGGAGAAATACACCCAGATTTGACGGACTCAGTCCAGCCCCATGGGTATTTGGCTGCTCATTAAGAACTCCTCGGATTCCAGCATTGCCCATTGCCTACAATTAAATGTCGCCTTCTGACTTTAAGAGGGTGTGGGAAAAAGACCTGTCCTACAGAAATACAAAGACAAAGATATGGGACACACGTGGAGTTATTACAAACAAAAAGGAAGATAGAAGATCTTACATTGTTGATGTAGAAAGAAAGAAAATAATACGTAATAGACGCTTCCGAAAAAAGTATCAACCAGAATGGACTGTGGACTAAAAGGAACACTCTAAAATTTACCAAAAAAGCACAACTTCTAAACATTGATGAGTATGACCCAAACATGACATTTTTCCCTTTTCACCAAAAGAATATTTTTTACCTATGTCTTTTAACATTTTGGAAATAATAACACACTTTTAGAACCCGTCTAACTTACAAAACTAGTGGACTAAATTAAGCATGCACATCTATTTCAAATATATTTACTGGTGATAATTGATTTTTTTTATTGTACTTTTCTCGAAAGATCATCTATAATTATTTGTTCTGTCTTTAAGAATAAAAGAACAAAAGGGATTTTAAGTTTTAATGGGAAATAGAAACCTCATTTTCAAAAATCTTGGATTTTAAATGAATTGATGCTTATACGTCTAGTATTGCAGAATAATTTCTTTTTTATTTGTGGAAGTGTTCCAAGTAGATGAATTATCCTTTCTTGTACTTGTGTATAGGTATTATTGATGCGTAAATTAGCTCTTTAGGGCTTACAGATGCGGCATTTATTGTATTTATGTAATCATATCCAACTTGATTAGAAACATTTTATCTAATTTGACTAAATTTTGACAAAAAACATAATATTTACTC
Organism: Lepeophtheirus salmonis; assembly: GCF_016086655.4. NCBI lineage: Eukaryota > Metazoa > Arthropoda > Copepoda > Siphonostomatoida > Caligidae > Lepeophtheirus > Lepeophtheirus salmonis. Next base: position 21,761,875 of record NC_052143.2, read on the forward strand.
AATTCTTGACGAACATGTTCTGGAAATACCTATTAATTTTTATGTATTTTATTAAAAAAAAGAAAGTTTTTATAAGAAAATTTCCCATAAACTTTTTCACTCAAAATGAAACTACCTTCTACATTCGTTATTTAATGTGATGTGATGTGTTTTCAAAAAAAATTTCTTCCCCGCCCTACAATTTACATGTTAAATTGTTATAGTAATGGCATAGCTACAAGCTTTAGAAAGAGTGGGATTGCTTGAGTCTCTAGCCTATTGTGTGAGATGTGAGAGAGTTGGAAGTGTAAAAAATATTTAACTATTAAATGATAAAAGAGCTGATTATTGTTAAATCCGTACATTGAAAATACATACCCTGACTTGACCCACAGGTATAAACTGGCTAAAAGTCAATCGCTCATCGCTATTAGTTGTGTTAATTTTTACTACGATTTGATACACGTTATGTTTCATTTCAAGGTAAAACGACACTTGAAACATAAAAATACAAGTGTTTTTTATCCCATGTCTCTATGGCTTTAAAAGCAACACATGTTTGGTGTCCTCTATGCCGACGTCAGTGTCGAAAAGGCTACAAAGACCGTTGACATACCCATCCGGACAACCTACAACATCCAGAAGTCTATTACAGCCCTATACAGCCCAGAAAAATAAAAACTTATAAAGCAAGAGGATAACTTCTAACCTGCCTCGATGTACCCCTCCTATATACCTCTATTCAACACTCTGTAATTTGCATTTTAAAGCCTCTAGATGGAGAATGTCTACTGCACCTCTCATACAAATTTAGATTCGCTCTGAGCTACCAATCTGTTCGACGGCGTTTCGAGGCTATGGCTTGTGAAAGAGAACATATTGAATAATAAATATAGCAGCTCCTTATTGAATCGAAACATATCCTTACCTTTCACTTATAACAAATACACAAACACTCTTTTGACATGTTTAAGTCTCAATAAATTATGAGAATGAATTGATAGATTTATTGATTTGAAAATCCATGTCGGCTTTTTATTTTGAAAAAGATTTGTAGGTAACTCAATACAATAAAAGGAACTAATATTATTTTTGCCTATTAATTTGTCAACATTTGGACTGGTTTGTTTGTGTATATAGAGTTTTATGTTTACACAAACAAAAGGTATGCTAAACATAGGTACATGTAGAGAGCAAATAATAAGATCATGCGACTTATTTTAAAATAATGACTTGAAAAGTTAGGTTAAAACGAAGAGGGTACATTAATTATCTGCGCTACAAAAATGATTTTTTTTCCAATACAATTTTTTCTCTAACCAGTTATCAGATAACAAAAAACAACCAAATTTTGAAAGCTTGGTAGATTTTAATTCATTTTATTTAATAAAATATCCTCCAGCTTCAATTACTATCTCAATACGGACCTTTACTACTTGGTCCTTTGGAAAATCCTAGAGCCCAAAAGTCTGGCGATATAAAATAGTCAAAATTGTCTTTCATCTATTTGAGACATCAGCCCACCTTGATTTTTCCTCAAAATCATCTATGCAGGCCTCAAATTCCCTCTTAACCTTGCAATTGTACGTTTGCCAAAGTTCGAATAATTGTTATATTATCACTGGCGGCGTGGATCTATACCCTTTTCCAAATATTTGGGGCATTGAAAATCCTTAAGTGTTTCCAATTTTTTTTTCAACTGGTGCAAGTTTAAAGAAGCTATCAAACAAAACAAAAAACCAGCTACCTAAGCGCCTGTATTTGCCCAAAAAGCACCCCAAAGTGGTGGCATAGAAAGCTTGCGCACCTTGTATATATTCATTGACTTGGAATGTTATCTTTGTGGAAGAGTAATTTTTATACGCATACAAATCAGCTATTATATTTGTAATACATCTCCATTTCCTAACTTTGATTTGTACATATGTATGTGTATAAATGTAAATTCTCTTAAGAGAAAGCTTCATTTAATGACAACTGAAAGTAATATTACATTTTTAATCCGTCAACTTTGATTTGTTTAGTATGTGAAGATAAAACCAAAATTGAATTCCACATTGTCAGCTCCCCCTCTATCCCCCTTCCTTCTTCCCATCAACTTCCCCAACTCTAATTTATTATTTTTTAAACTTTATTGATTGAATCAAATAAAGTTTTCCAATATATTCCTAAATTTGAACCCTATATCCCTTTAAGCGAGTGGATACATTGTGGTCCGTCAATACAAAAGAAAACCATAATGATTTTTCTAAAAATGGAGTGTTGGTTACATATTTAATCTTCGGCAATGTATCCTCAAATAGTTGGAGCAACGACAATAGACAACACGTGTGCGATCTCCTATGAGCTGGTGGCAATACGATAAGATTGTAAAGACTGTTTGTATATCCATATGGACATCAAGAAGTTCATTACAGCGACGAAGAACCAAAACTTCTGCAGCCACAATTGACAGACTTTTGGCTTACCTCCATGTGACCCTACTCCAGCCCTGACCTCCACCCCCCGGATTTTGTAATTTGGGACGTCATGGAGAAGATCGTCTGCCGCACTTCTCATCCAAATTTGGATTTACTGCCGACTATCATGTCATTGTGGTACGACATGGGCATGACCTCAATCTGTTTTTCGTTGTGTCGATGTAGGTGAAAGAGGACATAATTAATAAAAAATATAGCTAAAGATAGTATTTAAACACATCACATATTGGGTTTGAGTTGTCTTTACATGATACCATAAAAACACGTTTTCCCTAATTAATTCATGCTATTGCAAGTTTGGGTTTTTTGTTTAGGATTGTTTTTATGTTGACGTTCAACATTTGTTATTCATGGATAAAGAAGTTAGCAACCAATAGCAGGCACAAGCAAAAAATAAAAAAAAAGAGAAATGCATTTTCTGTGCTGCATTTCCATATAAAAATAATAAAAATGCACTAAATATATAGGAATATATGTATGTATATATATTTAGTTCAAATAGGAAGAAGAAAATTGGCAAAGAATGTGACCCATTTAAAACTATATTCCTCTCTCCCTTTTGCGCATGTAATGTTCATTAATTCAAACTGCTTTCTACTCAAAATTGGTAGGTGATTCTGGGTGCTTGTATTTCTTGATCCCTCTAGGTAGAAACCATTCGCAGATTAAAAATATTCAATAAAGACAAATTTTATGTGTTCTATAATTGTAGAAAATATATATTTGGAAGATACATAAAAACGTATGTTTCAACTTCTCTCTAGATAAAACTTATAAAATATGACTCATTGTAATGTAACTCTCCTTTACTTTCCCTTCAAGTCTCAACGTGAATACGTCCTTGGAGTTTTCGAAACTTCAACACAAAAAGTGACAAAAAGGACCATTTTTACTAGATTTACTAGGATGAATTGTATTTTTGAAGTAATGATCTTCAATTTCTTTTGGTAAACTATTCTTTTTAGCCCTATAAAGGCCCCGTTATTCCAACTTAAAGATTGGAAAAATTTAGGGTCACAATGAAACAAAACAAATATATATCGTATGTATCCTTGATGTAATATTCTTTTGAAATATTATGTGGTGTGTCAACATACAAGCTATAATGAACATAAATGAAGATAAGGAAAAAAATCTTAATTTATTTTTTCACTTTAATTTACGATAACGTAGTTATATTATCTTCGCGAGTCAGTACTAGGATTTTATAATGAAGAGACCGTTAGAGCTGCTCTTCTTAAATGAAACAACAAATTTGAAAATCGTTATTGCAGTAACTCACCCTCTTCATACCATTATAGGTTCGTACTCGATGTTCAGGAGTGAGAAGAAACTCTTTTGATTCTGGTATACTTCAACTCACAACTTGAAATACAACTACAATAACGAAAGTCTTGACTGTTTTCGTACCTCTTTTCCCAATCCCTTTCAATATTTCCTACAAATCCCTTCATCTACTCTAGCCTTTGACAAATATAACTGCATTATTATTGAGAGGGTTATCAAATATGGGTTAGGACCTAGGCCATAAATTGCTCTTTGGAGGACTAGGAGGACGGTGATTCCTTAATTCTAAGGATGTAAAAAAGTGTGAATGAAACAACTGAGGAAATGTTTCTGCAATAAATATTTCCTTGATGTTCTCAATGATGGATTATTAGATTTTTATAATTGACGGAAGGTTTTTTATCACTTCTGTATGCTATAAATAGCAAATAACTGTCAACATTAAGGACGGAATGAAACAAAAATATGGAGTTGAAGAGAGGAAGAAAAGGGTTGTGACGTGCAGAAGTTAACTATTGAGTTTCTTTATTTGAGTAATTTCAAGAAGCGAATGACACTTGGATCTTATTGTGTAATATATGGCATTTATCATCCCTTTGGTATGACGTTGTCTTTACTATAAGTATAAACTCAATTTAATATATATATTACTGGTGTCAAAGAAGAAAATTAATATGCAATATAAATTATGATTATTGAGTATTTATATTTCCCTATGTATGTTTAGTGATCAAAGTTATTCGAGAAACCTATGCCCTATAAATTATTTGGAGATTTCGGTTTTGTGTCCATAATCTTCATCTCGATGTGTTATACGAGGGTTTGTAACTTTGAGCATATAAGAATTTTTTTTAAATAAAAATATCATTATCGAGATAACAGTGATTCAACTATTTGTTAATGTTTATAAATATGAATTTTTTACAGAACTGGTTGAAATGTTTGTTTAAGCAAAATTTACACCATCCATATTTCCCCTCATTTTTATTTAAATATCGTATATATGAGAAAGATCCATTACTATTGAAACACTTTTCTTTAACTCTTGATGATGATGAGTTGGGAAGAGGACTTAAAGAAGGAAGCTGATTAAATATAGGAAGGCTTGAGGTTGGAAACATATTAAAGGGGGGAGGAGAGCTTGTAGTAGAAAGTATTTTGTAAATGGATATAAGGTAGGGTGAGAGTTTGAGGTAGGAACTTAACTTAAGGTAGGATTAATGCACGAGTTAGAAAATGGATTCAAGGTAAAGGAGAGAATGGGGTAGTCCTTAAATGATTGTTTTCCTCTTGTTCTCACAATTGGTCAGATGAGCTATATTTCTTTCTTGATATTATTTATTCTCCTCTGTTAAAAGAGCTTATTCGCATAAATAATTTTTAGGAATCAAAATTATTAATTGCTTAGATGCAAGGCAATTCTTTAATAGAATTAAAAATTTAATTTCTATACTATTGAACTACTTTTTTACAATTCCAGGATGAGCAGAGGAAAAAATATATACGTTAATATTCTTGTATTCTTTTTATCTTACTAAAGTATTCAGATATATTTTTTTTCCAATTGAACCATTTAACTCCATTTTTTTTTCCAGACATTTTTCAATACATATTATTATTTTTTACTTCAGTTTAGTCATCCATGGAATCTATTGTTGGCTAATTTTTTAAATATTTAAAAATATTCCAAAGCTGAGATCGGAACAAAATTTGTAATATCTCTCTGCTAGAAAATAAACATAGATTTTATCAACTTTCTCCAGCATTACAATGTATACTAAAAGACCCATGATAATGTAATGATTGTTTCTAACCTCTGAAAAGTAGTGGAAAAAAATGACAAAAACACTTACAAGTGTCGCATAGAATTTGAGGACGAAGAGCAAAATAGTAATGTCTTATTTCATGGTTTAAGAGATGCAGTACAATTAGAACCTTTCTTCCAAGTTTTCTGTAAGAATATATAAATATTTTTTTTATTACAATATAAAATTTTAGTTGTTTCACTTCATCAAAAACATGTATTTGTGAGATTTTCCTGCTTCTTCATATTCAACAGCAAATAAATTGATTTTTATAAAGATAAGAAGTGAGTTTTTCCTCTTTGAATATATGAATATGGAATGGATTTAGCTCCAAAAAGACCATTGTCAAAAATTAAACTTCAACCTTATTATATTTAGCATAAGAAATTCGTTTGTTGTAGTCTTTTACTTCCATTTAAACACAATTCATATGATTTTTTATGAAACTGTCAGTTTTTAATGTCCAGTCGTCTAAAATTTTTTTGGATTATGGACTCACTAAACAAGAAGACTAAAGTTTCCGAATCATCGTATTATATATATAAAACAAACGTCAATGCTTTCTTCCACTACTTTAAAAATGCATTTTTCTACAACTAAGTTTCACGTTATAATGAAAAGGTCGAATATTGAAATTGGAGCCGGAAAAATGTTGTCAGACATAATCTTTAACATTTGGAAACAAAATAAGAAGTATAATAGTGTGTAATGCAGATACAAAATAATATTGTTCCTCTCAAAATAAATCTATATCGGATCAACTTAATTTATTTTTTATGACAACTCCGTTTTAATAAATATTAAAACAAGTTTGTGGCTTTGAATATGGCCAGTTATATTCTTAAGATCATAGCGGGACCAATTAGAGTCATATTAATTAATTAAAGGGTATAAATTATAGCTAATATTTGTACATAAGTATAACAATGGACCAAATAAGGATATAAACTTTTTGGCTGGTAATATTCATTAAGTAATTAGGTAAATAAAGGAAAATTTCTCAATAACTAGATTTTTTCTCAAGAGTAATTTATAATTGACTCACCACATATTTTAAACATTCGTAAGAAAACGTAAGCTACCGGAGTATTGGAATAGCACTATAGGGAACTCTTCCTGGTTAGTTGTAGGAGCAAAAATAGTAAGTCTCATTTCCACATTTCGGCAGACTGTATTGTTTCCACGATCACTGTAAGGATTTTTCAAAATATTTAGCATGCATTTTTTTAGTGCTCTTTGGTTTCATTTTTCCTGGAATTTTTTTCTTTCTTAATTTGGAGGTAGAAAACTTTAATACTTCGGAAAATTGGGTAATAAATGTCGCTCTTTGGAGCTCCAAAGCTCTTATTTACACTTAATTGAGATGTGGACAGCCCAATACAAAGAGAAAACTAAAGAGCAATAGTTTTGTCATCTGCAGCAAAATATGGCTATTTTCTTTCAAAAATAGGAAAAATATGTGGTAATACCTGGGAGAATGATATTGACACAGTCAAATACAAACTGTCATATTCAGATATGACCACTTTCATCGAGGGAGACCAATGGATTGATTACTATATTTTGAATTGTTTAGTGTATGATTGCTTTATATAACTTTCTGCTCGTTGGAATGTTTTATTGTTTTAAGGTGTAGGTTTTGACTAGAATTTTAAGCTAAAATGTTTATTCATGTTAATGTAATACAATTCCTCTTAGTAATTAATATTATATTATTTGTTGTTTTTATCCCATTTTGGGACACAGCGGTGACTGAAAACATCATCAACATGTATAAGAGGGGTTGGGAGGGCCCCTTACTGGTAGTTTATATAGACATGGTGCTGCTTGGTTATGTTACAGGCGGGAAATGTCTGAATGGGATATATCGCAACACCATTTGGAGTAGTCCTTTATTTTATATTCTACTGCCGACCTGGTGTCTGTCGACGTTTTGTCTGCTGGACATTTTGTCTATTCGACGTTGAGTCAGTCGACGTTCTGTCGGCTTACGTTTTGTCCACGCACCCATTTTTATAGTTATAATATGTCCTGTCATTGAAAACTATGTAAAACAATTTAATGGGTGATGTATTCTTCAGTAATAAGAGAAACTGTGGAGCAATGACATTAAGGCTAAAGTTTTTCGCTCATATCATTTATAAATAAGCGATACATTTATCATCACACAACAACAGAACAAAATAAACAAAACAAAAAATATTGAGGTGTTAGAACATTGCAAAGATGACGAACATGTTTTTTTTATATGAATAACACAATTATTCAATGTATAAATATTTTCATACGTTCCCTCTCTTTTTTTTTCATCCCATGATTTATTATTACTATTGTCAAGACCTTGAAAATTACACTCTTGGGTGACTCATAAGTCAACAAAATATATGTTAATATCTATTAGTGCTGTATCTCCGTCCAAGAACGATTTTTTTTGGCTTAGGTCTTATGTCTAACTGGGAATGATATTTCAATGGCTCCATATTTAACCAAAAAACTGAAATTTAATTGTTTTCGAATCCTGGACCGTTTTTTTTTATTTCAATATATACAGAGTGGGAAAATAAGGAGAGGTATATTTTATTTAATCTTTTGAACAAACGACTCATATGGTTAAAAGGTTCTTTTGTAAAAATTGATCTCGTTGAAATAGCTTCTTTTTCATGCCATATACATCTCACTACATCAAAAAATGAATAAGCAACAGGCTAAACGCCAAGGAGTGTACGATCTCATTTATTCTCGAGTAAGCCAAAGGGACATCTTTAAGATTTTGGCGTCAATGTCAGCCCATTTCGCCGTATCCAACACGCTGTAAACGCCGGTTTGGGTATCGAGAGGTATCCTAAAAGTGGTGGCTACAATAAAAAGAGAGACGAGACCTTCATAAACATATTAAGGCCAAGGTGGACGCTGATCCAACGAACAGAATAAGGATGCTTACCAAAGAGCTCAGCATTGACCCGCAAGACTATCTTTGTGGCTCTCAATGAAGATTGGGCCCTCAATTTCTACACCCGAAGACCAAGGTACCTCCTCAGCAGAAGGGACTGGAGAGGTGCAAGAAAATGCGCTTGGCCCACTTCACAATTTTTGGTAGGGGTCATCAATAGGAAGACCAATGCGACCCCTCACCCCAATGTTTACTCCCTCAAAGCTACAAAACTACCCTCAAAAGAATATCAAGAAGACAAAGGGCCAAAATCGAGGACGTCATTGAGGCCAGTGGAGGTCAAATTGAATGATAAAGCTTCTGTACAACACCTTTCAGTATCCCCAAAAAAGTTTATTAAAATCCTAAGAAATAAAATGAACACCTACTTAATTCAACAATTCATTACCATTCATTTTTGCCTCTCTACTCTGTAGACCGATTTTTTTTTTTTGGTCTCAATCTATGGATCAATTTTCCCCATATCATCATTTATAAGTTGTAAAAATATCACTAATGCAACACATCTAAATTTATATGACTTTTTTCTGCCGATGATTAACATTTAGAATCACACATGGCGCAATTAAAAACTCTTTAATAGAATTGGTCTTGACTGAATTTTAAATGAATCCGTTTTTTTTTGTATGACCGATCTAGACTGAGTTTTTTAAAGGACAAAATTAGTTCATTCCTTTAAAAATCATTGCAATGTTAGAGCGGTCTACAATTTTTAGACAGAAAACCAACACCAATATGTATATATTTAAATATATAAGGAGAATCAGAATTTCATAGGTTATATATATATATATTTTTTTTTTTGAAATTATGATTATTATACTCATTTTCAAAATAGGAATATATAATTTTGGTTTGGAAGGAAAAATCAAGGAAAACTTTCATCAATTGTGATTAATTCAAATATATTTCTTCAAAATGACATTCGTTATGTAATCTTTTTTAAAGCTTGACTTCGGTTTGTAAAGAGATTCTCTTATATAGGATATCAAACTTTATTACAGAAAATATTCAATTTGGT